>NC_037683.1:97533951-97721360 GCF_003255815.1 Theropithecus gelada
TTTTTTTTTTTTTTTTTTTTTGAGACGGAGTCTGGCTCTGTCGCCCAGGCTGGAGTGCAGTGGCCGGATCTCAGCTCACTGCAAGCTTCGCCTCCCAGGTTCCCGCCATTCTCCTGCCTCAGCCTCCCGAGTAGCTGGGACTACAGGCGCCCGCCACCGCGCCCGGCTAGTTTTTTTGTATTTTTAAGTAGAGACGGGGTTTCACCGTGTTAGCCAGGATGGTCTCGATCTCCTGACCTCGTGATCCGCCCGTCTCGGCCTCCCAAAGTGCTGGGATTACAGGCTTGAGCCACCGCGCCCGGCCTACTACATACATTTCTATGCTAAGTTTTTTTTTACTTTAAATTTTTAAAAAATTTTTTGCCATAAAATTTCTCAAACATAGAGCAAAGTCAAACAATGTTTATGGTGAGCACCTATATATCTACCACTTAGATTCTACCATTAAGATTTTACTATCCCAGCACTTCGGGAGGCCAAGGCAGGCAGATCATGAGGTCAAAAGATCAAGACCATCCTGGCCAACGTGGTGAAACCCTGTCTCTACTAAAAACACAAAAATTAGCTGGGTATGGTGGCTTGCGCCTGTAGTCCCAGCTACTCGGGAGGCTGAGGCAGGAGAATCGCTTGAACCTGGGAGGTGGAGATTGCAGTGAGCTGAGATCATGCCACTGCACTCCAGCCTGGCAACAGAGAAAGTCTCAAAAAAAAGAAAAAAAGATTTTACTGTACTTGCTTTATTACATTATCTATTCATTCATCTATTCCTCTATCCACCTATCAATCCATCTTACTTCTCAGTGCATTTCAAGGTAAATTGGGACACCTCTACACTTCCCCCTAAATATTTCAGTACTCGTATCATTAACTAGAATTCAGTATTTCTTAATAGTTTTCTCTTTTAATATAAAATACAATGATGTATACAAATGTTAGTGTACATTCACTCAGTCTGACAAGTGCATACACCTGTGTAACCCAAGCCTCTATCACAGTAATTATTGAGCATTGCCATGACCCCACTAACTTACCTCATGTCCGTTCCCAGTCCTTTTCTGCTCCTACCCACCCCGCTCCTTCCAGGAAACAATTCTTCTATTTTTTTCCCCCTATATTAGTTATGCCTGTCCTAGAACTAAATATAAATGGAATCATATAATATGTGCTGTCTTGAGTAAAGCTTCTTTCATTCAACATAATTTTTAAATATTTTTCTGAAAAGTTGAGTGAACAGTTCCTTAGGAAAAATGTATAATCAAAAATTTTAAAAATTTTCAAATATTTACCTAAAAAAAGGCATGGGGTCTAGAAGTCTAGAGGCAAGTGTTTTTAAACTGTCAATGAAGAGATAATTTCTATGCAGTGTAAATTTATTTCCTAGCATAGATGTAGATTAAAAAACTGTCCAAATTGTTTCACTAAGCTGCCAGAATTCCAATACCAAAATAAATCAATATAACACTCAAAAAAGAAAATAAAATGAATTTAATAGAAAATAATACATTATAGGCCGGGCGCTGTGGCTCAAGCCTGTAATCCCAGCACTTTGGGAGGCCGAGACGGGCGGATCATGAGGTCAGGAGATCGAGACCATCCTGGCTAACCCGGTGAAAATCCGTCTCTACTAAAAAATACAAAAAACTAGCCGGGCGAGGTGGTGGGCGCCTGTAGTCCCAGCTATTCGGGAGGCTGAGGCAGGGGAATGGCATAAACCCAGGAGGCGGAGCTTGTAGTGAGCCGAGATCCAGCCACTGCACTCCAGCCTGGGCGACAGAGCGAGACTCCGTCTCAAAAAAAAAAAAAAAAAAAAAGAAAATAATACATTATAACCAAATAGAGGTTATCCCAGAACTGCAAGGATAGCTGAATATTATTTTAAGGATCAATATAATTATCTCTACAGGTAAAAAGAAATCCCTTGATTATCTTGATATATGTGGTAGGATAGGCATTGAGGACTTCTGGTTAAATATGAAAATGGATTATGTGCATTAGTTCAAAAGAGTCCAAAACACCACTAAGATAATGGTAAGGAAATACAAAAGTGTAGAAACTTTAATGGAGAAAGAAAACTAGAGAGAAGACCATAATGGACTAAAGAAATCAATGCAATTCTGAAAGAAAGAAAGTAGATGGAAGAGCAGAGGGGATGCCAACCAGAAACAAATTAATGTGCGCCACTTAAGCCCAGAAAAGCTCAGCAATGACAATAGCAGGTACCCATAAAAGTCAGGATATGGGTGTGTGGAAAACAAGGTGTACTGCTGAAGTTTGTATCTAGAGCAGTTAGACCCTGAGATTCTCTCCTCACCTCCCACAGTCAAACAACTCTCTGTCTCTGACTTGGAGGAAGGGCTCAGAGTTTCATTCCCTGGAGACCTTAAGACAGAGAGATGTGGACTGGACACTAGGGGTAGTTGAGGGTTGGGGTCGGGGGGGAGGGTCCTAGTAAAAACTGTCATTAAGTTGAGAATGATGAGACCAAGATCCTTTCTCCAGTTCAGTGTCCAGGAGGCAGGCAGCCAGGCCTATGCCCCCCAGAGTAGAACATTTCTCTCTGGAAATAGTGACCAAGCTAAGAGAAAAGACCTGCAGAAATAGACATTTTTATTCCTTAATGACATGGCTGGGTCTATGCCAATTACTTGATGGTGAGGGCCACCATTCTATAAGCCTTTCACAAACACAAGCCTTCCAATCAGCTTTTTAAAAGCAAAAACATTAATGAGTGATTAAGAATCATTATATATTTAAGGAAATATCTTAATGTGAAGCTATTCAATACAAAAGAGTTAAAATAGATCAAAAAGAAACTCAGGTAACCGAGACAAGGCAGAAAACAGAATAAAGTTTTAAAGAGACTATCAATATCTTCAGAGAGATAAGAAAAGATATTGCATTAGTGAAAGAAAGGCAGAATGCTATAAGAAAAGGACACTTTTGAGACTAAAAAAGGGTCTTTAAAAAATGTTAACATGAATTTTAAAAATTCAGTGGAAAGGTTGGAAAAGAAAGCTGAATAACATTCTAGGAAGAACGTCAAAGAGGAGGAGGCAGAGCGGGAGAAGCAGTGGGAGGCTCTCCTAGTAAACAAGGCCCAATGCAAGACAGAAAGGTTTGGTGACTTATTTGAGAGCCATACAATTTGGGAACCAAGAATGAGCACAAAAGGAATGTGAAGCAAGGGAAGAGATCAAGAGAGATAGACTGACATACTCCCAGAGATGAAGCAGGCTGATGGCCAGGTAGATCCACACAGCATGCAAGACTTTTTTTAGATGGGTTGCAAGGAGTGACCATATTTCCCAGCAATCTATGTGGAGGAAGGTGAGGGAGTTTATGTGCCCAGATCCCTCCCATCTCTTGCTTTCCATTGGTCAAAGTTCACTCCATGGGAGTTCACTCTTCCGCACATCCACATGGTATCATTTGGCCTCTTTGGAAGCTGCCAGGGATGGCAGGAACCATGCTGTACAGTGTGGTGCTTCATCTAAGTCCTGAAATACAGGGAGGGGCCAGAATCTCTGACCTGGCTGTGCAGCTGTGCCCACAAGGAAGGTTTTGACACTGCCAAGGCAAGTGACCAGTTAGCTCCAAGTGGCAGAACTGGCCAGTGGTAGTAGGTAAGGCAAAGAGGTGGCCAAGGGACTGGGAGGTGCATAAAATTTGTGCCCGATATATCTAAAATTGAAGAATCAAGAAAATCAGGATATATATGTTATTTAGAAATAAAGATTTATGGCTGGGCACAGTGGCTCATGCCTGTAATCCCAGCACTTTGGAAGGCCTAGGTGGGTGGATCACTTGAGGTAAGGAGTTTGAGACCAGCCTAGCCAACATGGTGAAACCCCGTCTCTACAAAAAATACAAAAGTTGGTTGTCCCAGCTTCTTGGAAGGCTGAGGCAGGAAAATCGCTTGAACATGGGAGGTGGAGGTTGCAGTGAGACAAGATCATGCCATGACACTCCAACCTGGGTGACACAGCAAGACTGTCTCAAAAAAAAAAAATTACAAGTTTGCAAATTAAATATTAAAACTTACAGAGTCGTAAGTGAAAACTCATGTAACTTAGAGACATTAAAAAACTTTTCCAAATATAACACCAATGGCAGAAAGCCATAAAGGAAACAATAGCTGGATTTAAAACTTCTTTTTAATTACAATGCAGTATAAATGAAATTTTGAAAAAAGAAATTTCAAAGAACTGGATAACAATATATGACAAATAATAACTTTAAAATATAAAAGACACTTATAAATACATGAGAATAAGATGATATCTAAATATAAAGGTGGGAGAAGTTATAAACATTCAGTTCACAAAATAAAATACAAATAGAAGGAGATGAAGAAATAGTTCATATTTCTAATAAGTACATATGTAAATAAAGTACCATTTAAGCTTATCTTATTGAACAATAACAAAACATGTACTAATACCTAGTGTTGAGAAGGTCATTGGGTAAATGTTGATGCACTGCTGGGAGAGTTGTACGTGTATCTTTCTGGAAGATAATTTTGCAGTATATATTGAAAACCTTAAAATACATATACCCTTACAGTTAGACATCTAATTCAAGGAATTTATCCTAAAGACACAAAAATGTATGGATGTCTGTTTATTCTGGCTTTTTTTATAACGCCAACAACACAAAACAACATAATCCAACAGTAGCGTCTTTGTTATGTATAATGTCCAATATCCAAATATTGGAATACCATTCAGTCATTAAAAAGGTACTTTTATATTTCTAGACATAAAAGATAGGATATATTTTTAATTGAAAAAAGTTCTCATATGTCTCTTTTTTCTAAATACATATATTTATTAGGTATACATGAAAGGAAAATTAGGAAAAAAAAAGCGTAAAGACAGGTAACTTTTATTTGAAAATTTTTTGCAAAGGAGTTTAGACTTTAGAAGAATTTGCCTGCTGAATAAAAGATTGAATGTTGTATTTAAAGAAAATTCCCCGCAAGGTTACCAAGGTTGCAGATAGTCTAGTCATAGTGGGAAAATAGTTTTCTCACACAACTATCACATCTGCAAGGAGCATCATATATTGGTAGATGTCTGCAACGAAAAAGGCAGGGATAAAGTTATCACTGTTTATGGCCAGGTGCAGTGGCTCACACCTGTAATCCCAGCACTTTGGGAAGCCAAAGCGGGTGGCTCACTTGAGGTCAGGAGTTCAAGACCAGCCTGGTCAACATGGTGAAACCCCATCTCTACTAAAATACAAAAATTAGCCGGCTGTGATGGCGGGCACCTGTAATCCCAGCTAGTCGGGAGGCTGAGGCATGAGAATTGCTTGAATCCAGGAGGTGGAGGTTGCAGTGAGCCAAGCTCTGCTACTGCACTCCAGCCTGAGCGATAGAGCGAGACTCAATCTCAAAAATAAAATAATAAAAACAATTATCACTGTTAGAGAAGTCAGTATACAGGAAAGGGATGAGGTTTCATTTGTTCTGGGGACTGCTGCTAGATAGAGTGATTCTGTAGTTTTATTTTTTTATCTTGGGGGCAAAGTGCTTTTTTCGCCCCTCCATACTCATTCACAATAGCAAAGTCCCACTTTCTCAAACACATAGAAACATATCTAGAGGAATGTACATCACAAGGTTCAGTACAATTACGTCTTGGTGTAAAATTACAGATAATTTTTGTTTTTAAAAAATTTTGTGCTTGCTTGTATTTTGTTTTTCTATCATAATATTATTGCTTACATACAAATTCTGATTATAAAAGTAACACATTCTCAGTTAAATGATATATAAAACACTGAAAAGTGAAAGGAAGGACGTTGAAACTGTCAATAAACTACCCAGCAGTATCATTTTGATGTACCGTATTTGGTAAGTTTGGTATGTATTTCTAGCAGGTTTTTTGTTTGTTTGTTTATTTGAGCCTATAATCTGCTTTTGTTAACAAATATAGTACAGGCGTATTCCGTTGTTTTTATATATTTTCGTATATTTTTAGTATATTATATTTTAATATATTTAGTGTGTGTGTGTGTATATATATATATATGTATATATATTTTGAGACAGAGTCTCGCTCTGTCACCCAGGCTAGAGTGCAATGGCGCAATTTTGGCTTACTGCAACCTCCGCTTCCTGGGTTCAAGCAATTCTCCTGCCTCAGCCTCCCAAGTAGCTAGGATTACAGGCATGCACCACCATGCTCAGCTAGTTTTTTTTTGTATTTTTAGTAGAGATGGGGTTTCACCATGTTGGTTAGACTGGTCTCTAATTCCTGACCTCAAGTGAGCCACCTGCCTCGGCCTCCCAAAGTGCAGGGATTACAAGTGTGAGCCACCGTGTCTGGCCTATTTTAGTAAACTTTTAATGGCTTCAAAAATTCTACCACATGTATATACCACAACTTACCTACTATCGGTCATTTAGGTTACTTCCAATTTGGGGCTATTATTAATAAATAATTGTACTCCATAGTGAACATCTTCATTACGTAAATTTTTGTACATGCTTCAGATTATTTCCTTAGATTCTTGGGAATAGAATTACAATGTAAAAAAGTGGGAATGCTTTTAAGACCCTTTACACATGTTGCCAAGTTGGTCTCTAGAAAGGCTGAGAACCAAAATCATCCACCCCTGGCCCCCTACACACAGTTTGGACACTGAGGACTCAGACTATTCCCCTTATAACTTACTGTCTACCTTAACATGACTTTGCTAGTCCAGTATCTTCATTATCATAATTTAAAAAATCCGAGAGACTCTTGCCCAGGCAGAGTTCCTTGTTCATTACTGAAATTTCCCAAGAGGCCCATACACTCTTCAATGGACTAAAGATTCTTTGAACCACTTGCTTTGAAACTCCTCACCTTGCTGTTTCCACGAATCCTGGGCTATTGTGTCATCCTTACCCAATCCTAATCATGCTCTCTTCATCTCCCCAATTGAAAGACCCACCTTAAAGCAAACTTTAAATGTCCAATTTTCAGTAAACTCTAACCTTGACATCCCATATCCTAAACACAAAGTAGTATAGAGCTGGTGTTCTCCTTACCTTGGTAAGCAGTAAAGTCAGCTTTGTCTGAACACCTTATGTTAGTGCCAGTCTATACATTTTACAGAGTATAAAAGCCTGTGCCAGGATATTTGTATCACCATATCCAAAGACATGATACGATCAGCTGTTAACCTAATCAAACAGCCAGCCCTGTGCATGGAAATGGGTGCGTTAACTGTAAAGAAGGATTTGTGGTAGGAACATCACACATCCCTTTTGCCAAGGAATACATGCAATACAATGCAAAGTATTGTTCCTGGGTGTGTCTATGAGGGTGTCGCTAAAGGAGATTAACATTTGAGTCAGTGGATTGTGAGAGGCAGACCTACCCTCAGTCTGGGTGGGCACCATCTAGTCAGCTGCCAGTGGGGCCAGAATAAAAGCGGGCAAAAAAACGTAGAAAGAGCAGACTGCTTTAGTCTTCTGGCCTCCGTCTTTCTCCCATGCTGGATGCTTTTGCCCTCAAACTTCGAACTCCAAGTTCTTCAGTTTTGGGACTCGGACTGGCTTTCCTTGCTCCTCAGCTTGCAGACGGACTATTGTGGGACATCACCTTGTGATCGTGTGAGTCAATACTCCTTAATAAACTCACCTTTATATATGCATCTATCCTGTTAGTTCTGTCCCTCTAGAGAACACTAATACATTCCTATAAGTACTTTACTATCAAACAGGGGTCCTTCATCAGACTTCATTATGATCCTACCCATGTAGTCCTTCATTATTAACATTAATGTTTTACTGTCAGTAAATACATTCGTCAGTTATTAATTGCCTATAACGCCAAGTCTGGGGCTACAGGCTTTATGTGTATTCTTTTTTTTTTTTTTTTTGAGACAGAATCTTGTTCTGTCACCAGACTGGAGTGCAATAGTGCGATCTCGGCTCACTGCAACCTCTGCCTCCCAGGTTCAAGCGATTCTCCTTCCCCAGCTTTCCGAGTAGCTGGGATTACAGGCACGTGCCACCACGCCCAACTAAGTTTTTTGTATTTTTAGTAGAAATGGGGTTTCACTGTGTTGGCCAGGATGGTCTTGATCTCTTGACCTCTTGATCCGACTGCCTTGGCCTCCCAAAGTGCTGGGATTATAGGCGTGAGCCACAGCGCCCAGCCTTATGTGCATTTTTGATCTCATGTAATTCTCACAACAGTCCTCTGAGTTAAGACAATTTTTATGGCTGTTTTATAGACCTACTCAGAACGTAGTTCCCAGGTATGACACCCAGGGATCTACTTTTGAAAGCTCCCAAGTGATTCCAATGCATCTATCCATGGAACCATTGCATTGGTTGATATGGGAGAGGTGAAGATGAGATACAGATCTGTATCTAAGCACATCTCAAGATATGATATAGACATCCTGCCCATTTGGGGCTTAGAGCTCATATGGCTATAAGTACACAAATGCCCAATAAACATATACACTATTAGGATGTCAACTCTCAAAGTCCACTGCTGGTGTCTGGGTGTTGCAATTTGCGTGGAGATGGGAGGCAGAAATGTCTGCTCTTTGGGTTGGAGAGAACTTTGGACATTAACTTCTTGGTTTGATATTTAAAACTTCTATTGTGTTGATAGCCCCTCCAGAATAATTGTGGAAAAAGAAAAGTATTTTAAAATATTCAAACCCAAATCATCTTTGATTTGGACTTTTTCGGATGGAGCAAAGCTTTCACATATCCTTGGGAGGAAAGAATTCAAAAATTGGATGTAAATAGAGCTGCATTTATTGAGATAGGAGAGAGTGGATGCAAAGAATGAAATGTGTGTGCAGATAGTAAAGAAGTATTGACCTATAGGAGTGTGCTGTTTGTATGTTCTCTTCCACAATTTACTTGGTACTGAAAAATGTTGTCATGGCAACAGTATAACAAACAAGGTGGAATTGCATACAGATGAATCACGACTTTATATGCCAGACAAAGAAGCGAATGTTCTATTAGGGCTAGGCTTATTAAGCTTAAAAGTTACAGCAAACATTTTAATGAGGTTTTCTTATTGTTTCTCATTTTAAAAAATGAGGGAGGTGCATAGATGGGTAGAAGGTGTGGGATTATATTTACAGGATTTCCATAATATTACCATAGCAGAACACAGGTCTGCTGCGTCAGCTTCACCTGCTGGTGTCCCAGCTTGTTTGACAGGATAGAGCTTGAGATGGTGTCTGTTCCAAGAACATGTAGTTGAGGAGTTTACACACACATGGGCACACGTGCACACACACATGGGCACATGTGCACACACACGATGAACATGGCAAGAAGCTGTCATGTCATCTTATCTGGTAGAGCCATGTATATAAAGCATTCCACAAAGGGGTGTGAGGCAGAGAGGGCTGTGACCACACACGTGGTTCCAAGGACACAATGGCTGTCCTTCCTGAAGGATAGGAACCCTTGAGGGAGCAAATTTGTCTTTTTTTGATGTTTCGGGAATCTTCTCTTTGAGTTCCATGAAGAGAGACACCATGGGTGGGCCACATAATCATGCAGAGTCATTGGTTTGGGTTATGATTATATAAAATTCCTTGCTCCAACAAGTGGTCCATGTCCTGGAGCTGGAGGATGATTGTTTTGCAAGCACTTTTTGGACACAATCCCCTTCCTTGATACAGAGCTGCAAGCACTGATTGGCTGCTCTTGGCTGTGAGTCTTACCTCACTGATTCTTGGACTTGAGACTGTATCTGTATCACCTGGAGAGGTTTGTTAAAACACATCTTTCTGGGACTCACTCCTAGAGTTTTAAAACTTGCATTTCTAACAAGAGCCCGGGTGATGCTGTTGGTCTGTGGATGACACTTGGAGAGCTGCTGCTTTAGATGGAAACTCACCTGACAGAAACATGGGAATATTGGTCTTACAGTTTCCTTTCCCTTCCCACTAAGTGGCTAGGGCAGAAATTCAGGGACCTCTCCAGTGGAGAAGAAGACTGGGACTTAATTGTTTGAAGTAAATTTGATTAAAAAAAAGAGAAGAGATTAACAAAAGGGCTGTCTTTCTTCAGATCCCAGGCAGTGCAGGAGGGACAATTTTCTGGATTTTTCTGTGATTGAGAAATGTTAAGAGTGGAGATGTAATAATGTGCTTCTCAGAGAATTAGTCCTCCACTAGCAACACTGGCATCACAGGAAGCTTATTCGAAATGCAAAATGTTGCACCCTACCCTCGATCTGAAGCAGAGTTACATTTAATAAGCTCCCTGGGTGATTCGTATACATGTTAAAGTTGGAAAAGCACTGCTGTAAGAGACAGGCTGCCAATTTGGCAGTCAAGATACTTGAGTTTAGCTGGGTGTGGTGGTGTGTGTCTGTAGTCCCAGCTACTCAGGAGGCCCAGTTGGGAGGATTGCTTGAGCTTAGGAATTTGAGGCTGCAGTGAGCCCTGATTGTAAGTGAGAATAGCCATTGCACTCCAGCCTGCCAGCATAGCAGATCTATCTCTTAAAAAAAGAAGATATCTGAGTTTTAGCCCAGGTCCTTCTTTTACCCAACTGTATAGCCCTTACTGGGCTTCGGGGGATGGGCTGGGGTGAGTTAGTGACCTACAAGTTTCTTGCTAGCTTTGGGGTGCTACAATTCTGAATCATACCTTGGCAGGTCCCAACTTGCTCTGCCATTTCAGAAGGCTTCTGAAAAGTGTGAGCCCAAACGTCTCTGAGGTCCTTGAGTTCCTTCCCTTTGCTGCCCATCCTTTACCCCACTGTAAGCTGGTATGAACTCTTGCAGGAAGACAGTGCTATCTTGTGCCAAGGACATGACATCATTCCATGTACCTAAACTCAAAGGAGCCCAGTGTATAATCACTTACTATGGATGAAAGCTTGAGCAATCTGGGGAAAGTACATCCATTCTGATAGCACTAATAACAAAGCCTTTGTCCTGAGTAGCCTTTAGGAAAGCAGCTGGGTCAGTCTCTGAGCCTCGACTTCCCACTTAGTAAGACACATAATTGCAATACTGTCATATGCCACATAACGACATTTTGGTCAATGATAGGCTACATATATGATGGTCCCGTAAGATTATATAGTCCCATAAGATTATAATACCATATGTTTACTGTACTTTTTCTATGTTTAGATACACAAATACTTACCATTGTGTTACAGTTGCCTCCAGTATGCAGTACAGTCCCATGATGTACAGATCTGCAGCCTAAGAGCAATAGGCTATACCAGCTAGCCGACATGTGTAGTTGGCTATAAAATTAGGTTTGGAAAAGTGCACTCTATGATGTTGGCACATGACAAAATTCCATAACAATGCATTTCTCAGAATGCATGTCTTTTATTAAGTGATGCATGACTGTGCTTACTTTTCATGCACAAACATCCCCCAAACTAGTGAAAGGCTGTCTTCAGGGTGTTTGAAGTATTTTTGTTTCTGCTGCATCGAAGCATTAAAATAGAACCATATGCATTTTCAGATTTGGAACCTGAATTAATTAATATAAAATGGGCAGGAAAGATGTCTGATGACTCAAATTAAGAAGAACCTGATATGGAAATTTCAATCTGCTCTATAGGATAAACTATTTTTAAAGACTTCAGACATGCCAGTTTTCATATAAAGCATATTTTCTTAAGGTCAGCTCTTTGGATGGTGCGCTTGCCCTAGTTCAGTGCTCACAGGATTGCATTTTGTATTCCTTAAGCAGTCCATCATCCTGACTTTTTATTAATTTAAGCTCATTTTCTCCTAAATCTGCCCAAATGAATTAAACATCGTGTGTGTGTGTGTGTGTGTGTGTGTGTGTGTGTGACCATGAGATCGTCTTTCTCGCTGCTGGAGGAGTTTGATTGCTGGATGAATTTCTTTTGGCTGTTGCTGACAGAAACTTGTGGCCCCTTTTGATTTGGTCGAATTTTGGCAAAAGGTGATTTGGACAAACGGCATGACAATGTAAGGCCCAACACTTTCACTTCCCTTACAAGTGGTCTCTTTCCCGTTTTTTTGTCCCCTGGCACTTTGGTTTCAATTGTCTAAAGGTCTTTGCTTGCAGTTTCTTGATTGCATTCATTGCCAGGCAGGTGTGAGGTACATTGGAGCAATTTTCTGGGAGAAATGCCGACTTAGAATGGAGGCAGAGTCTTGATGTTTGTTGAGGGAAGAAAGGCTCCAAAAACAATAAAGCTGGGTTTTCTATGAACTGACTCAGGGTCAGAGGGTAAAGGAAAACATATCCTTGATAGAAATCCTTATACCCTGGAGCCTCAGTGGTTTGTCTACAAAGCCATCTGTTGAGATGGGAGTAGGAATTATGAGAAGGGAGCCAGCTCTCTAGCCTGAATCCTTACCGCATTGTTTTGAGTCTTTCGGGGGGCGGTGGGGGAGCAGCTACTTCTGTTAAAACAATGTCAGATTCTAAGTGTGTTGGAAACGGGATTTTTGCTGCCTTCTCTTTTTATGTAAGCATGGTGTGTATGTCTTTCTTTTAAAGGAAACTAGAGTAGTCTTGCATAAAAGCTTGGAGGGTTTGCAAAATCTACTGCAGCTTTGCTTGGAATAGCACGACTCTGGAAACAACCCAAATACACATCAATATGGAATTGCTTACATAAATTATGATACATCCATACTGGGAAATTCATAGCCTTAAAAAAGCATTGAATAATCAAAACCCAGTGCAAGGCATCCCTCTCTATATTGAGAAGGTATAATCTCCAAAATACAAACTTGAGGGTGAAAATACAAGGTAAGACACACAAGATGTTAAGAACATTCCGCGTGTGTGGGGGGCAGGCATTTGGAAGTGGGGGCAGAATGTGTGTGATTACTTGAATACACGTGTATACACATGTGTATAGGCATAGAAATATCTGGAAGGGTGCCAAAAACCTGGTAGCGCTGGTTACCTCCATGGGAGAGCTAGGCTTGGGATCTTGAGAGGCCGAATTTCCAGGTATACCTTTCTAGTTCTCTTTGAAACTTTTTTTACCCCGTGAGTCAAACAGCCAACCAACAACCAAATTCAGGGCTGAGCAAATACTTAAGCACCAGGGGAGGAATAATGGGGGGCATAGTTGCGGGGTGCATCCGGGGGTCTGGAGAGGGAGTGAGCCCCAGCCAGCTGCAGCCCCAGTCGATTTTATGGCTGTAAAGGAGCCGGAGACACCAGCTGTCTCCACGCCGGTCCGCCCTCAGCACCCTGCACCCTACAACCTGGCTCCCCGGGCACAGCAGCCCCGCCAGCACGGCACGGCTTCGCGTCCTCGCTCAAGTCCCCTGTGATGGCCGCGTCCCGGCGGGCACGGTGCGAATTGACTGGGGTTTGGGGGAACGAAAGCCCCGAAGGGGCCTTCTCTGCCAAATGTCTTCTTCCGTCGGCTCGATGGCAGCCCCCACGCCTTTCCTTTTCACTGTATGAAAACACTGGGGTGGATTTAGCTTTTCCTTTGGGAAACAAACAAAAAAGAGCACAAAGAGCGTGTGTGCGGGTCTTCTTTCAAAATAGTGGGGCATTTGAAACCCGCGCTGCAGCTGCGGGCGCTGCTTCAATCGCAAGCGTTTCGTTTTCTGAAAGCGCTTTAAAAGATGCTCAAGAGGGAGAGAGCGAGCGCCCTGCGCATTTTCGGAAACGGAAGATTTTGAAAGCCTGTATTTATCTGCCCTTCGCAAAAAATCAGTTTCTCTAGGGCAAGCCTTTCCAGCCTTTTCCGTCAGGACACATAGAAAATCATCTGATTTCAAGAGCATTCGGGGTAAAACTGGAGGGGATTTCAGAGCGTCTCTGTGAGGTTTATTTAAAAATTAAATACAGTTTTTAATGTTATAGAATTATAAGAATATGTATGAAGTATTAGAGAAGAAATTATATGTGTTTTAAACTTCCAAATTAAATCCGCTCAAAATTTTAAATGAGAAAATTGAGCTTGTTTCCACGAATGTAACTTTTATTACGGAAAAATTTCAAACAGATACAAATAAAGAGAATGGCATAATGACCAGCTCGCCTCTTGCTCATAGCCAGGACCCAGACTAAACTGCTATCCACATTTGCCTTTCAGATTTCATCTACCTCATCCTCCTTTTTTTTTTCTTCCTAGAATATTTAAAAGCACACCCCAGGAATCACTTCATTTCATCTGAAAACACTTCGGTGTAAATCTCTAACAGACAGGACGTAAAAATAAGCAAAATACCATTCTCAATTCCAATAAATTAAAAATAATTTCTCAGTATTATCTAACATCCAGTTCATGTTCAATTTTTTTCATTTGCCTAAAAAAAAAAAAGTCTTTTTACTGTTGATCCGTTTGGGTCAATTCAAGATCAAAACAAAGTTTTCGATCGATTGGTATGACTTTCAGGTCTTCTTGAATCTGTAACATGAATATAACTTTTTAAATGTATAGTAATTTTTATATTATACTCTGCTTATTTTTAAAAATAGCTTTATTGAGATGTAATTCACATACTGTTGCAGGCTGAAAAATGATCCCTCCACTCCCTAAGATATCAGATTCTAATCCCTGGAACCTGTGACTATTACCTTATATGGAAATAGGGTTTTTACAGCATAATAAAGTTAAGAATCTTGAGATGGGAAGATTATCCTGAATTACAAGAGTAAGCCCTGAGTGCAGTCACCTGTGTCCTTCAAGAGGGAGATTTGACACACACTGAAGGCTTTGTGAAGATGGAGCCAAGAGATTGGAAGATGCTGGCTGATTCGAATGACACAGCTATAAGCCCAGAATTGACAGCAGCCACCAGAAGGTGGAAGAGGCGGGGAGGGGCCCTGCCAATACCTTGAGGCTGCCTTGGGACTTCTGGCCTCCAGAACTGTGAGAGAATCAATTTTTGTTGTTTTAAGCAATCATGTTTGCGGTAAATTGTTGCAGCAGCTACAGAAAATGAATACCCACACCATACAGCTCACTCATTTAAAGCATACAATTTAATGATTTTTGTTTGTTCGTTTGTTTTTCAGATAGAGTCTCACTCTGTGGCCCAGGTTGGAGTGCAGTGGTGTGATCTTGGCTCACTGCAAATTCTGCTACCCAGGTTCAAGCGATTCTCCTGTCTCAGTCTCCTGAATTTAATAGTTTTTAGTATATTCACAGTTATGTGTCCATCACCACAGTCAATTTTGGAACACTGTATCACCCCAGAAAGAAATATTATATCTATTGGCAATCACTCACATTCCTTCCATCCCCCAGCCCTGGGCAACTACTAGCCTCCTTTCTGTTTCTTTAGATTTGCCTATTCTGGACATTTTACATAAACGGAATAATACAATACATGGTCTTTTGTGTCTGGCTTCTTAGTGTAATGTTGTCAAGGTTCATGCATGTTGTAGCATGTATCAGTACTTCATTCATTTTTATTGCTGAATAAGAGCATAGCTGTAATATTAATTTATAATCTTAAAATACATGTGAGCAAATCCTGATGAAGATTTTTTTTTTTTATGGCAATCTTTTCAAGGTATCAGTAGTTACTATTCATACTTTGTTTGCACAAGCCAGGGATTTAAACTGTTTAATTTATTTAAATCTAATGGTTTCATGTTTAAACCTTCCTAAAATTTGCAACAATTGAAATTTTATTTAAGGAATCTAACAGCTTATTCGTTGCTTTCACTGACAAATGTAATACTGGAATCTCTTGCGGTAGCGTGAATGGATTTCAAGTCTGATAGAAGTTTTTCACAGCAAATTTTTCAAGATAATGATGAAGCTGTTAGTGCTCACAAAGAAGAGGGCATGGGATCTGAAAGTGGGTAGAAGTATAGGACAATGTGAAGACAAAGCCTGGGGCCACATCTGACAGATGTGTCAGCAGCCTCAGCTGAGCCTCCCAGACCTGCACCCCTTCTCCAGCGGCTGCTGCAGCCTCTGCTCCTGGGGTCAGAGGTGTGCTGTAAGGGGCTGCTGAGCCAGGTGGGAGGGCATCTCTTTGGTTTCTGACATCCTATCACAATGGGATAAGGAGTCTGCGTGTCTCTGTTACTCACTGCACTTTCCCCTTCAGGGCCCACTTCCCTGGGGCTGCGCTTTGAGAAGCACTAGACTAGGTGCCCCAAGTCAGAGGTGGCCAGCAGCACCCTGTGACATGGTCGTGGCTCCCACTCTGGCACACTCATTATAAATCTCTGCTCTAGGTTGGCCATGAGCATTTGGGGCCAATAAAAATGAATGAAGTACTGATACATGCGACAACATGGATGAACCTTGACAACATTACACTAAGAAGCCAGACACAAAAGACCATGTATTGTATTATTCCGTTTATGTAAAATGTCCAGAATAGGCAAATCTAAAGAAACAGAAAGGAGGCTAGTAGTTGCCCAGGGCTGGGGGATGGAAGGAATGTGGGTATGTGGGAAATGGCAGGAGGGCACAGAGAGTTAATTTCATATGGCTAATTTCTATGGACCAGTGACTGCTGTGGGCCTCTTATTTCCCTTCTTTCTGAACACTGCTGTCTGTTGTGGTTATCTCATCCTTGCACTGTCATTGTAAGTTGGGAGTTAGGAAGCAGATAGCTTGTCATGTAGATCAGAGTTCTGATGGAGAGACACGGTACCCCAGGAGCTGCACCTGAGCAGTCCTCCTTCATCGGGGCTCAGGTGATGAGGTCATGGACTTTGAATTGATGCTATAATGAGATGAGATTTTGGAGATCTTTGAAGGGGGTTAGTGCATTTGACATTTGGCAGGGATGCAAATTATTGTGGCTAGCTGGCAGAATGTCTGAAAAGTAGTTATCATCAATTCCTTCCCTCTCTGTATTCATACCATCCCTCTGTTAGGACATAGATTCATTTCCTCCCTGACCCCTTGAATCTGGGCTGCTGTATGAATGCTTTGACCAATACAGTACAGCGGAAGCGATGCTCTAAAATTTATGTAAGAATTCAAGGACTTAGAATATCCAAAACAATCTTGGAAAAGAAAAAAAAGAGTTAGAGGACTTGTCCAAGTGCAGTGGCTCATGCCTGTAATCCCAACACTTTGGGAGGCTGAGGTGGGCAGGTAGCTTGAGCCCAGGAGTTCAAAACCAGCCTGGGCAAAATAGTCAGACCCCATCTCTACAGAAAATAAAAAAAAATTAGCCAGGTTTGGACCTGTAGTCCCAGCTACTCAGGAGGCTGAGGTGGGAGGATCGCTTGAGCCCAGGTGTTTGAAGCTTCAATGAGGCAAGATCGCACCACTGCACTCCAGCATGGGTGACAAAATGAGACCCTGTCTCAAAAAAAAAAAAAAAAAAAAGTTAGAAGTCTCACATTTCCAGATTTCAAAGTATTCTCTAACTTTGTAATTAAGTGTGATATTGGTGTAAGAATACACATATGAATCAATGTAATAGAATAGAGTTCAGAAATAGACCCATGTGTATGTGGCTAATTGAGCTTTACAAAGGTGCCAAGGTAATTCAGTAGAGAAAGAATAATCTTCTCACAAATGATATTGGAACAACAGGATAAATATATGAAAATATGAATGTTAATCCCTATCTCATACCACATACAAAAATTAGTTCAAGATGGATCAGAGACTAAGTGGAAAAATTACAACTACAAGTTTTCAGGAAATAAAATAAAGTCTTCTCAAACTTGGGTAGGTAAACATTTCTTGGAGAAGACACAAAAATCACCAAACATAAAAAAAATTGATGTGTTGGACATCATGAAAATTTTACAAATTCTGCTTATCAAAAGTACCATTAAGAAAATAAAAGACAAGCCACAGGTGGTGGATGTGGGGGTGGAGACATCTGGGAAAGGACATTTATCCAGATATATTAAAAAATTTCTACAAATCCATAATAAAATAAAAACCATGTAATAAAAAATGGGCAAAAGACATGAACAGACACTCTATAAACAAACTAATAAGAATAGCCACTAAGCAGATGAAAGGTGTTCAACATTATCAGTCATGAGGAAATGCAAATTAAAATCACAGTGAGCGACCACATTTTAAAAATAGCTAAAATTAGTCAGACAACACAAATGTTGGCAAATATGTGGAGCAACTGGAATTCTCATAATTTGCAGGTGGCAACAGGGTGTGGTATTAACGACTTTAGAAAACCTTTTGTCTGCCTGTTAAAAAAGGTTATACATACACCTACCTATGAGCCAGCATCTCTACTCCTCGATATTTATCCAAGAGAAATAAAATAATACATCTATAGCAAGACTATATAAGAAATTTGTATAAGAATATTTATGGCAGGCCTGGCTAGGTGCTCACGCCTGTAATCCCAGCACTTTGGGAGGCGGAGGCAGGTGGATCACCTGATGTCAGGAGTTTGAGACCAGCTTGACCAACATGGTGAAACCCTGTCTCTGCTAAAAATACAAAAATTAGCCAAGTATGGTAGTGTGCACCTGTAATCCTAGCTACATGGGAGGCTGAGGTAGGAGAATTGCTTGAACCCAGGAGGCAGAGGTTGCAGTGTGCTGAGACTACACTATTGTACTGCAGCCTGAGCAACAGGAGTGAAACTCTGTCTCAAAAGAAAAAAAAAAGAATGTTTATGGCAGGTTTATGAATCATTGCCAAAATCTGAAGACAACCTGCATAACTGTCAATAAGAGAATGGATTAACGAATTGTGGTTTTGTTATACGATGGAATATGGCTCAGCAACAAAAAGAGCAGTAAGATATATATAACAACATGGATAGGTCTCCAGCACATTATATTGATGGAGGAAGCTAGGGACAAAGGGCACATCCTGCATGATTCCACTTCATAAAGTTAAAGCAGAGGCAACACTAAGCTACGATGATAAAAATCACAACAGTGGGTGCCTCTGAGGGTGGGGCGGGGAATGACTGGGCAACAGATGCAGGAACTTTCTGGGGTAATCAAAACAGCACATTGTACTCCTTAAATATATATAATTTTTATTTGTTAAGCAAGCCTCAATAAAAATGGAAAAAAGAGAACTTCCTAGGGTAATGCAAATTTTTTTTATCTTGATGGTGGATTGCACGGGTGTGTACATTTAGCAAAACACATTCAATTATCAATTTAAGATATGTGCATTTTCCTCAATATACATTTTTCCTCAATTTAAAAAGTTGCAACTATAGAGAAGCTACATGAATGAGTGTTTCCTAGGTCTCATCATTCAGGCCTTAGTTCAAATGTCACTTCCTCAGAAAAACCTGCCCTGACCAGCTATGATTATCCTTGCTGCTTAGGCTGTATCACAGAGAGCCCACTTTTATTTTCTTCATAGTGCTTATCTGTATCCAAAAGCATAATTTAAAAGCAATTAAGCAATTATTTGGTTAATTGCCCCATCACCTCTGACTACAGTGTAACTTCTGCGAACATAGGAACTGTGTCTCTTTTGTTCACTGCTCCATCTCTAATACCTGATAGCAAGGATTTGCTCAATAAACATTTGTTGCTATTAAATGAATAATGGATACAAGGGCAGACAAATCTGACCAATAGAGATTAAGTTCCTTCTATTTGGAAAAACATGGGATGGGGATCACACAAGGGGACTCACCATCATCAAAGGAACTGGCGGTCAGTTCTATTCCTTGGATAAACATATGCTAGGTGCCTCCTGTGTGCTGAGTGCTGGACTTAAACCAGACACACTCAGATAAGTAAAACTGGATTATTAGTGGTATTGAGATGGGTGTTGAATGAAAAACGGACAGGCTGGCTACTAGAAATAGGGCAGGCTCTTTGGATTCCCCACATGCCTTTGAACATCTATCTTTAGGTCCACTGGGTTTTTTTCCCAAGTGTAGTAAGTTCCTGTTAAAGCTTTTGAGCAAAAGACCACGACAACCAAATCAGGGACCTAGGATTGGCAGGAAAAGGACTAGTTAGGACCTGAGCAGTGTGGGGTGATGAGGGCCTGAGCAGTGGGAAGGAAGAAGAAATGATGCATGAAAAAGATACTCTGCCCACAATAGTAGCTTTTATTGTATATTACCTGTAAGAGATGTCAGGCCGTGGCCATTAAATTTTATTTTTCTTAAGAAGCATTCTTTTATAATTGTTTTGTAAGCTTTAGAGAATTGTCTTGCAATTCATGCTTGTGGAGGAATTTTAGGCAAATGTTTTCAAATGGTACTCATTGATTAATTGCTTCCAAAGTCTATTGAGTAGGCCTTTATCTGGAAAATGCCTTCCTTGGCCCTCACAGTCATCCTTTCCCAGAAACCAGAATTTATCTCTTTTAGTTGGTCACAATCACTAGCCCTCTCCCGCAGCATTTCCTGGTCAATGATAGTTTACACATTTCCTTCCCAGGAGACCTTCGGGACATAAATAGACACAAACCAGCTTGGGCAGCATTGTGAACAACCCTTTCAGGAAGTAAGAAAACAACTGGTCTCTGAGTCCATGAAGGAAGCAGATTTACATTTCAACAGGGACAACATAGGCTTGACATAAATGACAACTGTCTAGTTCTAGAAGATTTCCTTAATTGGGCCTAAAAAAGAGCAGATGGGGCAGCTATGTATGGAATGATTTGGGTATATTTCTGGCTAGAAGCAGAGAAGAGATTTATGACTTCTTTATTTTTTAAAAGTTTATGTATTTTTGGATCATGAGAGCAGTACTTGTCATTGTTTCAAACTCAGAAAATAAAAAGTGGCACCTAGATAATATTACTCAGAATCCCACTACCCAATCATAGCCACTGTTAGTGGTTTGATGTAGTTGTTTTCAAATAACATATCTGGTGTATTCATAGTTTTGCATCTTGATTTCTTTCATTTAGCATCTTCCTGCATTATTAAATATCCCCCCCAAGCTCATTTTTAATGGCTGTGTAATACTGTCTTATAAGACTGTGTAATAATTACTGTTCTGTGTCCTTATCCATGTCAGTATAGGTTGTTTACAATTTCTCAACACTAAAAAGAACAGCTGAAAAGAGCTTGGCATATCAATGTTTCTCCACATTCCTGATTGCTTCCTAGGAAGAGATTTCTTTAGAGCAGCTCTTGTTATGGTGTGACGCCTTAGCCACCTCCACCAGAACCAGGCATTAATGCACATCAGGATCCCAACCCAGTCCTACAGTATCTGAATCTCTGCAGTTAGGGCCCAAAAATCTGCCTGGAAAAAAGAGCTCCTGAGATTTATAGGCACGCTAAAGTTGCCTGTTATTGAGTTTCATAATTCTAGAAGAAATTACTGGATAGTTTTACTTTCTAACTGTATTTGTATTTCTAAATGCATTTTTATTTTTATTATTTATTTATTTATTTTTTTTTGAGAGGGAGTTTCATTCTCGTTGCCCAGGCTGGGGTACAAAGGTGCAATCTCAGCTCACTGCAACCTCTGCCTCCTGGGTTCAAGCAATTCTGCTGCCTCAGCCTCCCGAGTAGCTGAGATTACAGGCACCCACTACCACGCCTGGCTAATTTTTTGTATTTTTAGTAGAGATGGGGTTTCACTGTGTTGGCCAGGCTGGTCTCAAACTCCTACATCAGGTGATCTACCCACCTTGGCTTCCCAAAGTGGTGGGATTACAGGCGTGAACCACTGCACCCAGCCTGGATTTTTAAATTTAAAGTTTTGACACATGGTATCAAATCATTTTCCTAAAGCCTTATGTACATTACACTCCTGCCGGCAACGTATGAGGGTACTCAACCCATCAAACTCTTGCAAAACAGCTTTGCTGGTTTGATGGTTGAAAAGTGATGGCTTCATGGAATTAAAAAAATTAATACATAATAATTGTACATATTTATAGAGTATATGAGATATGGTGATACATGCATACAATGTGTAAGATCAAATCAGAGTAATTGGGGTATCCATCACCTCAAATATTTATCATTTCTTTATGTTGAGAACATCCCAAATCTCTTCTAGCTATTTTGAAATATGTAATAAATTATTGATAACTATAGTCATCCCACTGTGCTCTTGAACATTAAACCATATTCATTCTTTCTGACTGTACTTTGGTACCCATTAACCAACCTCTCTTCATCCCTTCCTTCCTGCTACCCTTCCCAGGCCCTGGCATCTATCATTGCTTCTTCCATGAGATCAGCTTTTTCAGTTCCTACGTATAAATGAGAACATGTGATATTTGTTTTTCTGCACCTTACTTATTTTCACTTAATGTAATGTCTTCCAGGTCATCCGTGTTGCTGCAAATAACCAGGTTTTATTCTTTTTATGGCTGAATAATATTCCATTGTGTAGATATACCACATTTTCTTTATCCATTCATCTACTGATGGACACTTAGCTTGATTCTATATCTTGGCTATTGTGAATAGTGCTACGATAAACATGGGAGTGCTATTATCAAAAATACAAACAATAACAAATGCTGATGAAGATGCGGAAAAAGGAGAATGTTAGTATATTCTTGGTGGGAATGTAAATTAGTACAACTATCATGGAAAATTATATGGAAGTTCCTCAAAAAACAAAAAATAGACCACATAATCTAGCACTCTCACTGCTGAGTGTATACACAGAAGAAAGGAAATCCATATATTGAAGAGATTTCTGCATGTGCATGTTAATTGCAGCACAACTCACAATAGCCAAGATATGGAATCAAGTTGAGAATTTGTCAACGGAGGATAGGATGAAGAAAATGTGGCATACACATACCACGGAATGCTACTTAGCCATAAAATAGAATGAAACAATATCTTTTGCAGAAACATGGATGCAACTGGAGGACATTATCCTAAGTGAAATAACTCAGAAATAGTCAAATTCCTCACATTCTCATGTGTGAGTGGGAGCTAAACATTGACTGCATAGGCATGTACAGAGTGGAATAATAGACACTGGGGACTACAAAATGTGGAAGGTCAGGGGAGAGGTGAGGGTTGGAAAATTACCTGAGAGGTAATCATCCAGACTTCAAAAAGCCCAGACTTCATCAGTATACAATATATGCATGTAAGAAACCTGTACTTGTGGCTGGGCATGGTGCCTCACACCTGTAATCCCAGCAGTCTGGGAGGCCGAGGTGGGCAGATCACCTGAGGTCAGGCGTTCGAGACCAGCCTCACCAACATGATGAAACCCCATCTCTACTAAAAGTACAAAAATTAGCCAGGCATGGTGGCTCATGCCTGTAATCCCAGCCATTCAGGAGGCTGAGGCAGGAGAATTGTTTGAACCTGGGAGGTGGAGGTTGCAATGACCTGAGATCACACACACCACTGTACTCCAGCCTGGGTAACAGAGTGAGACTCTGTCTCAAAAAAAAACAACAAAACAAAAAAGAAATCTTTAATTTTATCCCTTAAATAGATAAAAAATAAACCTAAAAAAAGACACAATAATAGAATAATGGAAGCTGGCAAATCTTTGACTAAGCCACCCATATTTGTGTAGATTTGAGGAAATCCCTGGGCGCCAACTCAAGCTTTGGTGAGACTATGTCTTCTTTCATTTTTGTAACTGTAAAATTGAAGGCCCTTGCACACTTCTCAGAAGGCAACCATCCTTTTTTGTTGTGTTTTGTGTTCATCTTGTTTTTTAGGTACTGGAAAGAGATGAGAGGTAGAGAAGAGTGTGAGCAGGGCCTTGAGCACTGGCTGCTGAGGCATCTATGTGGTGGTGAGGCTGTCATTTCCAAACCTGCCCCTGGGCTCAAAGGCTGCCGATAATGCCTATGAGCCATGGTGTGTTTCTGGTTGAGAACCTGTAAACTCAATATTCCATCTTCAGATGTTAATTCAAATTGCCTTTTGTGATTCCAGTTTGTTCTTTGGTGAGTTTGGAAGGGCAGCCAGTTTTTCCAGGGATTCCTGGGAACCCCAGTTTAAGCTGACTTTAGAGGTCTCAAATTGCTTTAAAAGCATACATGAAGGCCACACACCCCATTACCCTGTGATCCCTCTCCCTCTCTCATTCTCCTAGCTTCCCCCACAGCTCATGAAGTTGTTAGGATATGGAAAATGCCTCTAGTGACATCTCAAATATAGAAGTCATCTGTCCTGGAGGCTCAAAATGTGCCTGTTAACTGCTGCTGGCAAAAAAAATCTTTACTGGATTTTTTTTTTTTTTCCTTTCAAAAGAATGGTCATAAATTAACTAACTCACATAAAGATAAAAACATCTGAAATATATTTGCCATCAAAGACAGGCAGCTTTCCTTAAAGGGAATTGAGTGTTGGAAATAAAGATTTGTAAAGTTAGAAGAGAACTGAAAGTCCATGGGTAGCCAGGACTCAACAAAATGCAACGAGTTTTCCTTTTCTACAGGTTCGAAGATGGCAATGCTGCATTTCTTTGTTCTTTGTGGCTCCTCATTGCCTTGTTAATCTGGACGTGCAACGGCCTTCAGGAACTGGTGGGGAGCTCACTGGTCTCTAAGTCCTTCTTAACACAAAAGGACAATATTTAAAAGGCCACCCCTCTCAAAGCCATCTCTAACAGGATTTCTGCCAATATCTGTTTCTTTCAAACAGTAAGGAGACTTAAAAACAGCAACAGCACCTCCCTAAGCCTCCCTCAGCCCTTTCTTTACAAGTTCTTTCCTTTAATGAAGGGAAATTGGCATACTATATTGTGTCAGAGTTGGCATTCGCATAGATACAAATGGGAAGTAAAGAGCTCCTGGCTGCCCCGGTGCCAGGTGTTCGCTAATTGTAAAACTGAATAATGGATAATAACCCATCTTAGTGTGTTTATCAATGCAGTTCGCTCTCTACAATGCAGAAGAGGTCACTGGAGACAATGTGTAGGCCTCTCATCTCTCCTATTCATTAACAAGGTACTGCTGGCTGGAATACAGGCTCCATTACCTAGATGCAACAATGATGGGGCCCTGCATCAAATTGTAATTAGGTTTGATCAGGGCTGGGGTACAGTTGCTATAATCAGAATCACTCAGAATTCATTTTATACTTGTGAAAGGATATGAGGTGAGATTGATTTAATGGTAACCAAAGCAACCCCTTTTTCTATAACTCTCTGAGCTTATAAAAAAGCAAAAAGAGAAAGGGAAAAATGGAGGGCAAAGGAAAACAGAGATGAGCATTTTAGTTCTATTAATTTTATTGTAACTAGTTAGGAGAAAATGTGTTGCAATAAGAGCAAATATGCGACAGCAAGGTGATCACTGTCTGGGTCCTAGAAACTGCTGTGGGTCTCATTACATGCCTACAGCATGTCCTGGGATGCTTAATTTCCTCTCCCTTTTTGTCCATTTCATATGTGTTTGGAAACAGCCTGATTAGGGCAAGAATTTCAATTTGCAGGAAGAAGAGGAGGAAATTCAAGCTGAGTAATATTTCCTTTCTTTAGTAAGAATCAGTTATTCAGCCTTTCACCTTTGGCCCTTTGTATATATCTCAGACCTAATGACCACTGGTTTCTGTAAGAGCAAAGAGAAGGTTTTGGAGACCTGTTTGTGACATGGTTTAAGAAGTTACAGAGATGTGAGTGGTGTGGTAAAGGGATCATATCTAATTCCTCATTACTGAGTGGTTACTAAATTTTTTCAGGTTAGCCAGGTGCTGTTCTGGGACTAGAATCTCACCTTAAGGTTTGAAATAATCAGTGAAATGTGTGAATATGCATACATTTCCATTTATGTACACCATGCAGCTATTGATACACCTGATTTGCTCTATTTATGTGTGTTTGATCTCTAATATTTAGATACCATAAGTTAAATATTTGTTCTTTCTCTCCCCCCAGGAAGATTTAGAAAAAAAAATATATATATAAATATATACTAACATTTATATAAAAATATATGTATCTATCATATCAGCTTCAAGAGTAGAAGTATCACAGTCATTTTGAGGATACTTTAAAATATGTAGGTAATGACTTAACAGGGAGAGGCTTTTTTTTTTCTTAAATACATCTCAGGTTATTTTGTGGATAAGCAAATGGCATGAAAATATTTCCAGTCGTTTAATTGAGTAGGAAGTATTGAAACAAAGTGTATCTCTTTCAGATTTTAAAAAAGAAATACTCTAGCTCTTTTTTTTTTTTTTTTTTTTTTTGCTTGGACACAACCTCTTGGCTACTCAAATGGTGAAACTATACTCAACTAAGGAAAGTTATAGAGGTGATATTGGCACACATCATTGCATATCTGACTACCTAGAAATTTCATGTGTAGATTTAGATTTTATGTCACATGTTAATTAGGATGTCTGAGGTTTGAATAAAACATCAAATTTAGCTAAAATTGATTTTACCTGTTTTGGAGTTGGAGATTTTACGCAACAAATTTATTGCTTCATTGTTTTTCTTTTTCTTCTTGTTTGTTTCCGTCAAAGACAATGTGAGTAAATGAATGTGAAGTTGCGGAGATGAAATTAAGACAGTTAGGAAGTGGAAGGGTGACTCTAATGGCAATCTTCATGCTGTAGTTTTATAGATTTTCTTGACTTTTCTCCCATTATTCTAGTATATAAAGAGTATATGGAAGAAACAGTGGGGACATTAAAGTTTAAATGGACTCAGATGGATGTACATCTCGTGTTGTATTTTGAAAAGTAGTGACCAAGGTATGTGTGCTGAAAGGCATAGCCGGCCTGATACTGCTGGCCTTAGAAAGGCCTATTTGCAAAGTTGGTCCTTGGCTGGTGTCTGGGAACTGGGTTAGTAAAAACTTCCCTACACTGATGCAAAACTTTCCTTAAATGATACGATTGACTTACTATAAAAACAACGTGGTTTATGCTGGATACCTGCCTGCCTTCTGGGAACATGAAATGTCAGGGACTGCAGTTAGTCATATGGGTCCTATGTGCCTGTGACCAACCTTTGATAAAAGCTCTGTTCTTTTAGGCTCAGGTATGTGTTCCTGGTGGACAGTGCATGCCACAGGGTATTGCTGGAAGAAATAAACCTGTCCTGTCTAATGCCACCAGCAGAGGGTTCTTGGAGTCTTGTTCTTGGTTTCCTCTAGACTTCATCCATAAGCCTTTTCCCTTTGCTGATTTTGCCGTAATAAATCATAGCCATGAGTACAAATATATGCTGAGTCTTGTAAGTCCTAAAGGACTGGTGTCCTTGGCTTTATTCAATAAAAGAACTTAATAAGATCATAAGCAAGTCATTGAACTTGGGATGGCCTAGGGAACCCTGACACAGTAAGAATGTAGATTGAGGCCGGGCGCAGTGGCTCAAGCCTGTAATCCCAGCACTTTGGGAGGCCGAGACGGGCGGATCACGAGGTCAGGAGATCAAGACCATCCTGGCTAACCCGGTGAAACCCCGTCTCTACTAAAAAATACAAAAAACTAGCCGGGCGAGGTGGCGGGCGCCTGTAGTCCCAGCTACTCGGGAGGCTGAGGCAGGAGAATGGCATAAACCCGGGAGGCGGAGCTTGCAGTGAGCTGAGATCCGGCCACTGCACTCCAGCCTGGGCGACAGAGCGAGACTCCGCCTCAAAAAAAAAAAAAAAAAAAAAAAGAATGTAGATTGAGTTGTTTGATTATTAACTCTGTCCACAACCCCCGGAGCAGATGACTCAGTAAAATAGTGAAAATTCTTATGCTCAGTGTTATTGCTCAATTTGGAGAGGAAGGATTCGGCTGAAGACTCTGAACAAGCAGACCAGGGGAATTTATACATGCCAAGCTCTCTAAAGGAGTAAGAGCAGGTGCGAATATGTATGTGTGTGTGGAGGCGGGGGAAGGTACTTGGAAAGCCCTAAGTGAGGTTCTACCCTCTAACCTCTTCTAGCACTCCCTCACCCAACTATTAACTACCAACCCCCCAAATCACAAATAGTTTATTCTGTTCCCTCTTTGGATTGGAAGAATAGGACTTGCTACTGAGGAGAGATATGTCAGTGAAATGGGGGACGTCAGGAACAGGGGCTGATTCTCTCTGACAGAGTCTAGGTTCTAATGCTTCATGTCAAACCGGAAATCCATCTGAAACAGAAAGATATTCCCTTATGGAAATAGCACATGTCCCCACTTAGGTGGAGCAAGGCCTGGGACTGTATATCAAATCAAATGTTGGAAGAGAGAAAATAATTCACATCCCCCAAAAAAGCTGCACATAGACCCAGCTGGCCATTCACCTCCACTCCCAGGACAGCCGGTAACAGAAACATGGACACAATCTCCTCAAACTCTAGCTCAGAGGTGAACACGATGTGGTCTCCAATACAATGGGAAGAGAGTAAATGAGAATTCACTCACACCACATCAGAGCAAGCACCGGGCAAGCATACCATGCTCCCCCTAAAATAAGAGAGGAAGAAAGGAATATAACATTGAACACACAGAGAATCCAGTCTGTAAGAAACCGTAACTCACAGAATAGAGAGCTTTATTCAATAGAAGAGCTTCATAAGATCACAAATTCAACAAAACAAGAACTCAGAAATGAGATGCTGGAACACCAGAACAGAAAGAAGAAAAGTGATGGAAAACCTAAAGAAAGAAACTGAAGAAGAAATCAATACCATTATAGACCTGACACGTGTATCTGATGTTTCAGGGGAAAGAACAGACAGGGCAATAAACTGAATTCCTGACAGAGAAAGGGCCTGAAATAATCACAGTGTTTGCAGAGGAAAACAAGAGTGAAACATTTAAGAGAAATTAGATACATATTGAAGGTAGACAAAGATAATCAAACATTTAAGAATAATTGGTGAACTTAGAGGACACAGCCCAACAAATGAAGTGTGCAAACTCTTCAAAGACGTAAGAAGAAAGTTTCCTGAACAAGGTGCAAAGAAAAATGGCTACAGAGTGGCCGACACTGAACTATATCTTAGTTAAGTTGTCTGCTTCAAGGATGGAGAATAAATTGCTCATGGATCCAGGCAGAAAATGCAAGTCATTTACAAGGAAGAGAAGAATCAGGCCAGAGATGTCTCCGCAGCAACAGTGTATTCCAGAAAAAAATCTGTTGTAATGTCTGTGAAAGAATTGTGAACCCACAAAATGTTATCCTGAGGCAAGTTACCATTCAAGTGTAGTGGCCAAAGATTTTTTCAGAGACAAAAGAACTGAGTTCTACTTGAAAAAGTATGTGATGATGAAATCTAGTAATGGAAGATGTAAATATGGGAACCCAGCAAAAGAACAGCGATAGCAAAGGGCCTGGTGAACTTGGAATCTATTTAATCACAGAACGACATTAAACAAATATGGGAATTATGTTTATAAAGATGAATGTAAATGTTATAATCTTGATCATAGAGAAAGAGTATGAAACAAAAAATGAGAAATGGGAAGTGTAAGAGTAATCATTTTTTTCAACACTCATTGCTGAGGCAATTGATATTTTCTGTGAGATTCACTTTTATTTAAAAAAATGAAGCTTCTGATGTTTTGGGTCTTTTTGTATTTTTTTATCTTTAAGCTTTTAGTAAATAATTTTCCTGTGAATAAAAAAAATCCCCTTCAGTTTTAACTTAATTTTTTTCTGATTAACTGAAGGAAATTTTAAGTTAATGTTTTAAATAAATAGCATCTAGGCTGGGCGTGGTGACTCACACTTGTAATCTCAGCACTTTGGGAGACTGAGGTGGGTGAATCGTTTGAGGCCAGGAGTTCAAGACCAGCCTGGAAAACATGGCGAAATGCTGTCTCTACTG
Organism: Theropithecus gelada; assembly: GCF_003255815.1. Classification (NCBI taxonomy): domain Eukaryota; kingdom Metazoa; phylum Chordata; class Mammalia; order Primates; family Cercopithecidae; genus Theropithecus; species Theropithecus gelada. The sequence continues at coordinate 97,563,509 of NC_037683.1, forward strand.
AAAATACACAAATTAACTGGGCATGGTGGTATGTACTTGTATTCCCAGCTACTTGGGAGGCTGAGGAAGGAGAATCACTTGAACCCACCAGGTGAAGGTTGCAGTGAGCCTCGAGATCATGCCACTGTACTCCAGCCTGGGTGACAGAGTGAGACTCTGTCTCCAAAAATAAATAAATACATACATACCTACATACATATAAACATAAATGGCATTTCTATTATGACTTCATTTGTGTGAAATTATGTCCATTTACACACACACACACACACACACACCCAGAGTAATACTCACCAAATGTTAATTAGTTTTTTCTGAATGGTAAGATTTTTGTGTTGACTTTTAAAAAACTCATCTTACTTGAATTTATTACAATGAGTGGATTTATTATCAGACACTTAAGACATTAAAAACATTATGGAGAATAATTTGATGAATTCCCATGCATCCACTACCCAACTTAAGGAAACACAGGCATTACAAAAAACCTTTGGAGTTTATTATTTGTGTGTGTGTGTATGTCTTTTTTTAATGGAGTAATTTTTCTTCTGAAATAAGTTTCTTCTCAATTTCCTTCCTTTTGTAAAGGGTCTTAGAGTTAGATTAACAGAAGAAAGGTAATAAGAAATGAAAAAGCTTTATTCTCTGCTAGTGGGAGGATTAGAATAAAAAGGAGAAAACTCCTGTATTCTGACAGGACAGCAGCAGAGGAAAAGCTTTGGAATGGGTTCTTGTGGCTGATCCTAAGTTCAGATGCTTACCCTCGCTGATTGTAAGTGATCCATGGTTAGAGTTTATGGTTGAGTGAGAGAACACAGCACACATCTGAAGCATTAAGTCTTCATGGCTAACATGGCATTTCCAGAGTAAAATACTCAGTTATTTTCTCTTTGTTTCTTGGCCCTCTTCCTTATGGCAGCAAAGAGGGCTCTAGGACAAGATACGGTGCTGTTTGTCTTTCTCTGGCATTTACTGAAAAGTTGGCCGCTCTAGGCTCGGGATGCCTTTCTGTGTTCTGAATATCGTGTACACAATTCCTGGTCTGGACTTGAAATTTGTTGGCGAGCTTTTGGTTACCTGTTCAGTTCACCTGTTTGTTTCTGGAGCACCCTCTGGGTAGAGAATCCTATTACCATTTCTTTTAGCAAATTGAGAGACGTGAATTCAAATAGATGTATAAATAGTAGCTCTCCTTTCATGGACTCACCCAACATCTGTTTGTTTGTTCACTCAGCAAATATTTACAATCCAGAATGGAAAATGAAGACCTGGAAAAAGCATGTTTCATTTAATCAAGATGTGAGAATTAGAATCTCATTTAAAAAAAAATTATCATCCTCTGAAAGTATTGGACTTGTTTGTATATCATTTTTAAAAATTCATCCAGGCCGGGCGCGGTGGCTCAAGCCTGTAATCCCAGCACTTTGGGAGGCCGAGACGGGTGGATCACGAGGTCAGGAGATCGAGACCATCCTGGCTAACACGGTGAAACCCCGTCTCTACTAAAAAATACAAAAAACTAGCCGGGCGAGGTGGCGGGCGCCTCTAGTCCCAGCTACTCAGGAGGCTGAGGCAGGAGAATGGCGTAAACCCGGGAGGCGGAGCTTGCAGTGAGCTGAGATCCGGCCACTGCACTCCAGCCTGGGCGACAGAGCGAGACTCCGTCTCAAAAAAAAAAAAAAAAAAAATTCATCCAGCAAGCACTTTACCAGTTCTCACTGATATTCTGGAGGTCAGCTACCCTACTGATTTCTCTGTCTAGATTCAACCAAAAGTGGAATCTTGGTGTTTGGACAGTTTCCTTCTACAACCTCAGATTACGATTGTGCCCTTGCCTGGTGGTAGTGTCAAACAAAGGGGCATAGCTGTGGGAGCACTTTGCCTCAGGTATAGACAATGGGCAGGCAAATGGTTTATGAAGAACTTAAAAGCAATACAAAATCAACTAAAATTTGGTCTGCTTTTTATTATTACCATATGCTGGCATTTATAAACAATGTCAAAGATAAAATACTCCTACATACACAAACACACAATTTGTTGCACTAAATTCTAAACAATTGCAACAGTTAATTGAATGAGGTAGCCATATGCTTATCCGCTGTGGGGCAGATACATTTACAACTTTAACTACTTTTGAGTAAAAGTATTTATATAGGAAAATGCCCATTTTTGTGGGAAAGCTTGTTGCCCACGCTGAAGCACAGAAACAGATTTCTATTCACTTCTATTAACATGTAGGCTGAGGAGTCCTTTCCAGAAATTCATTTCACACATCACAGAGTTTTTATTTGCATTTACCACTTTAAACAGTGTAATGGAGTGGTGAACTGTGAGGTATAATGTTTTTGTTTGGCAAATTCAAATTTTATTTCATACATGAAATATTTTATGGAATTTGAATAATATCTTTAAAATTAAAAAATATTTTAAAAAGTTAAAACTAAATAGCCAACTCCAGAAAATAGTAATTATTACAGAAAATAATTTTATATAGAGGCAGAGGCTGTTAAAAAATGACCTAATTGGCGTCCAGTTCACAAGAGAAGCCACTGCCTGGTCATTTAATACTCTGGTGGTCAGACTTCTACCTACCGGAGAGTGTGGCTGTTACGTAATCGGCTGTAGTTTTCTTTCTGTTTTCTGCCCTTCTTCTCTTAGATATTTTTTATACTGCGTCACGAGATAAAGAGAAATGCATTATATTTTCAAGGTCTTTTATTTAATCCCACTTCTGAGTGAATGAAAATTGCCGCAGAACGCCCACGACAGCAATTTACATCTTTTCCAAGTTCATTATTCACTTACTTATGGACAGGGGTAAAATAAAAGAACCATGCCAGGAAAAGAACCATTTCAAACCTTTTCATGCCTGGTTTGGTTGAAGCTTGGAACATTTGTGCCGAGCTTGTAAGTTCACTTTAGAAACCAAACCAACCAAGCAAAGGATGTTGATTCCAAAGGCAAAGTGATGTTGAGAGGGGCTCAGGAGAGAGAGGAACCTGGGCACGGGGTAGCAGTGAGGCACACACACCTCCCTTCCTCTAACCTAAACGTCTGCAAAGAAAACCCAAGAACTAAAGGAGAGCCACCATCTCTACCCCAAGACAGCCTCCAGATAAGCAGACTTTGGTGACAGAAGGGCATCAAGCCATTGTTAAAATGGAATCCCACCTGTGCAAAAAACACAGGCGTACCTCCACTTTCAGGACTGTCAACAAAAGAGGAACACATTTCACCATAAGGACAAAAAGATTCCCCAGCACATGGTCAGACGAGTAAAATTCCATTCTATGCATAAAACATGAAGAAGTTTACCAGCACCATTGTGCAGTTTGAAGATTAAAAGTTGTTGGTGGGGTGGAGGGAACACGTGTATTCACAGAGTTTAAAAATAAATGTAGTGGAAGCTCTTTTCTCTAAGCCACTGGGACCAATAAATGGAAAAAGCTGGTTCAACTTGGCTGTCATGGAATGATCTATACTTGCCTTAAATAGGTTAACATAAAATGCATACATGAATGGCAATTTACTAGTCTTTTGATGTAAGACCAAGGCTTTTGCTTTGAATTTGGATCTGTGGATTGGAAATTCCCCTACATTTTCTATAATTTCCTGGCTTTGTTTCTTTACAATAGAGAGTTTAAAGACACTAAGAAAACAGACTGAATGCAGAATCTTACTAGATCCCTGTGAATTCTTCTTCTAATTTAAAAAATAGCAACTTAATTTTTTTAAGGCATCCGATTTAGTTTATGTGAGAACTTTTTCCTTTTGCACCAATTTTCATAGTTTATACATATTTTAAAATGTGGTTACATAATTACAATAGTACTGGCATAAATAGGTCCATATGTCCAATCCTTGGTAAATGTAAAACTCAGTTGGCTGGAGCCACGTAGATTCAGTGTGCTGTGGACACCAGTCAGGATGTTTTTCTAAGAAAATGGAGGGCCTTCTTTATTCACAGACTTGGAACTATATTAAGAGAACTTCTACTGTAAATTAAAGTGAAATTATAAAATTAATTATAGATGGATAGGGTCATGGAAAAGTGAATTTTCTAGATAATTGAATACTTAAAATTATTCCAAACTGGCTGTTGAAGGACAGCTTCCTATAATGTATTACATCTTAGAAAAAAACAATAAAATAAATATATAACTCAATAAGCTGACACTCTAGTAAGCAATAGTGAGTGCCACTGGGGATGTCTGGTGAGCACTATGCCTTTTCAATGGATTCCCCCAGCTGCCTTGCTGGTCTAGTTTGTGCTTCCCTCCTCCCTCATGGACTGTATTTCCCAACCTTCCCATACACTTCTCTCCCCAAGGTCTTATCTAACCATCATTCTCTTCAAGTTGCCATTTCCATTCCCTGCTTCCCAGCTATGCGCCTTGTGTTCCATTTGGTTGACTTTTATTTTTTTCTTCTTTCTAGCACATAGCTTTCAGTTTTTCTGCCTCTGCAGGAGTTTTCAGGGTTGGAGCCAGGAGGGCTTTGCTTTTTCCTTTTTTTCTACCAGGTTAGCCTAGTTGGATTATGACATCTCCTAATTTTCAACTCTCCTCATCTCTTTTCATACTGCTTTGCTGGAGTTGGATGATTGAGGTTGGCTGAACTGATGGTTACAAAAGAATATGTGAGAGTATTGAGGGAGTGACTAAATCCCTCAGGGATAAGAGAGGGAACAGGACCTTCCAGAAGGTTGTGCTCTTATTGTCTCAGACTTTGTATATACATGTTTATTTCTGTAAATTGCTTTCTCCATTTGGATGAACTACAATACCCAGAGTAAAAAGCTACCAGGAACGAGTTCTGTTCAGAATTACAGAGATGGACATTGGAGTCTCAGTGAGTTTGCTTGAGAGTTCTCGGAATAATATGAAAATAGCTCTAAAAGGGACAACAGGAGAGCATACAGAGTGGAGCTGCTTTTTTTTTTTTTTTTTTTTTTTAATGCTGAAATTGGTTCAGATAGAATGAAACTGTCCCTCTTAAGATTCGAAAAATAAAAGCCAAAACAACCCACTCACATATCTCAAATCCCGGTTGAGCTAAAGCTACAAATAACATTCATTTGTAGGATACAGTTGAGAGATGACGCTCGAATAATGAAGGCTCATAAGCTGGGCTGTAGTTAGCATAAGAGGTAAACAGGGGCCTTCTTGTTTTCAGTCTTTTGGAAGCTCTAATTCATTTCTAATTACTATCTCCTGGAAAAACATCTTGTTGTCATTGCCTTTTAAATTTCTTTCTCTTTTTAGAGAAAACACATATTTTAGGTCATTAAGAAAAACCTTGTCTTAATTTGGATGATGTTTTTATTCTACAAAATAGAATTATTATCTTGTTCGAGGCACAATTTGTGTGGTAAGAAGAAGAGGCTGTATGCATTTTAATTTGGCAATGAATTAACAATAATAAAGAGGATGTGACTTTTCCGCTGTTACACGGTTCAGATCTACATGTTTATTTAGGCCAGAGAAAAAGCATCCTTGCTATTTGAAGTTTTACAGGGAATTGGTAAGGAGGAAAAAATAATGGCATGTGAAATATCAAAACCTTTCCTTAATTTTCAACTCAATAACGTGTTTTGCAATTTTAAAAGTCCACGAAGAAAAAGAAAAAGAAGACTTTACAATTAGTAGGCGTAAAAAAGAAAAACCAATACAGTTTTGTATAGACAAGGAAGCAGAATGTGGCAAAAATTAGCTTTTGTTATTTTTCATATTATGAAATACTCCCCAGTACATATGAAAATGTAAGTAGACAAAACATTTTTTCTCACTTATAAGCTGAGGTTATCTTGGTTATTTTTTGAACAGCTTAGTCTGTTCTTACGGTAATTTGGGGAAATGTATGAATGGATGGGATAAACTTTTCTTTGAGATTGAGAATGAAAATGGGCTCAATGGAGGGCCACGGTCTTCCTCAGTGCATAGCAGATTCCGAAGACATCACTCACACGAATTGTCCACCACTTCTAGTTCCAAGAGAAGGTGTGGGAAAAAGGGGTGAAGGGACCAGCATTGCCTGGAAAGATGGTTGGGGGAGTAATCAGCTGGGGAGGCCATGTTAGTCTGGATACAGACCAGAGAGGGGACCAGAGAGGTCTCAGACTTTGCCATTTTACTTCTTGATTTACTGATGGGCTCCAAGTGTGAACTGTAATGTAGAGAGTCAGGAAGAAGGTAGGTCTTAAATCTTGTTAAAAAATAGATACATTCTTAAATGCTTTAGCTTGTAGAGAAGAAAGAAGAAATTTTGATTATTCATTATGCTTCTATTAAAATACCTGAGAAAACTATTTTCTCATTTGATTTTTACCAGCTGCATATTTGTATGACATAGGTGAACTATATTTGTTTTAACAAGACCAAAAATGCTGAACACAAAAAGAAAAGTACATTATTCACAATTCTACCTCTAAGAGATCAGTACTGTCGACATATTATATGTGTGTGTGTGTGTGTGTGTGTGTATGTGTGTATGTGCGCATGTGTGTGTGTATTCTTTCATTTGGCAAACCAAAAAAAAAAAAAAAGATATTCTTAATATTGTCTCTTTAAGAGATTTCACATTAAAATATTCAAATGAAAGAGACATAAAATTCATAGAGGCAAGGCCCTGCTGTAAACCTGTAGTTACAGAGCAAAGAAACAAGCTTTTCCAGGACTAGCTTTTAACTAACACCTTTCCTGAAAACTTCCCTATTTTTTCTGTTCTGCTGGGGAAAAATAAGGAACCTGGAAAATTAAAGGCCCAATCATCCATCTAGTTGAGAGGCTCTCAAAGTGTGGTCAGGGGACCAGTAGTGTCACAGCCATCCGAGGACTTGTCAAATGCAGATTGTCGGGCCCCACCTCAGACCTGAATTGGAAATTCTGTGGGTGGGGCCCAGCAAGCTGTGTTTTAGTGGGCCTTACTGAGTGACTCTGACGTACACGCAAGTTTGAAAACCACGGCCCCTGGAGAAATTCTAGAGTGGGGTCTGGGAATAATGACTCGGGGAGCACACAGGGGCTCTGGTAGCCTGTGGTTTGGCTCCAAACGTACAAGGAGACGACTCTGTCAGTGTCTGAGTGGAGTTTCCAAGAAGAGTCTAAAGAAATAAGCAGCTGTTTACTCTGGAGATCAAGTGGCTCAGCGAATCGGGAACATGTAATTTAAGACCAGAAAGAGCAGTTTGTGTGGAGCTATGTCCTAAAGACCAAATTAGGGCTAATGAATATATTGAAGAAGATTAATTACAATATTCATAATGATTCAAGCACTGCTGACTCTCCTATTTTGTTTGAACTAATTTCTTCTGTCTTTATTAGAACAATTAATGGCTGCCAAAAATAATATTGCATTTGTATTTCCTTAAGCATATTTGAATATGTCATCATCTTACACAGGAAGCAAAGCACAGTGAATGTTTATTTTTTAAAATATGAAAACACTTGTTTTCAAGCCATAAAAATGTGACTTAAGCCAAGATTCAGACTTTGCAATTAAAATATAGAGAATTTATAAATTTCTTAATTTATTATTTCTGTCTATGTATATAAAAATTATTTTCTGTTCCCAAATTGGGAGCTCTGATTCTTATCAGCTGAGTGGCCATTAAGAAAGATCTGAAAACTCTCTTAGTCTTAGTTTCTTCACTTGCAAAATGGAATAATAATAATACAGAACATATGCTATAATAAGAGTCAAATAAGATAGTGCATGCAAAACTGCTTTCTAAGCTGCATAGAGTTATCATGACCATTATTAAATTATGATATAAATTTATTTTTGAGATGGAGTTTTGCTCTTGTCACCCAGACTGGAGTGCAGGGGCATGATCTTGGCTCACTACAACCTCTGCTTCCCATGTTCAAGCGAATCTCCTGCCTCAGCCTCCCGAGTAGCTGGGACTACAGGCGCCTGCCACCACACCCGGCTAATTTTTTGTATTTTTAGTAGAGACGAGGTTTCACCATGTTGGCCAGGCTGATCTTGAACTCCTGACCACAAGTAATCCACCTGCCTTGGCCTCCCAAGGTGCTGGGATTACAGACATGAGACACCATGTCTGGCCAATTTTTTTTTAGACAAATCTCACTATGTGGCCCAGGCTGGAGTGCAGTGGTGGTTCAGCTCACTGCAACCTTCACCTCCTGGATTCAAGCAATTCTCATGCTTCAGCCTCCTGAGTAGCTGGAATTACAAGCATGTGCCACCACGCCTGGCTAATTTTGTATTTTTAGTAGATACGGGGTTTCACCATGTTGGCCAGGCTGGTCTCAAACTCCCAGCCTCAAGTGATCTGCCCGCCTTAGCCTCCCAAAGTGCTAGAATTACAGGAGTGAGCCACCGTGCCTGGCCAACAATTTTAACATAAATGTTAATTTGTTATTTGTATTTCCCTTAGTATGTTTAACTTTTCTACTTACCGTAGAAAATGTGTCCAAACCATATCTCATTGAAATTGAAATCTCATATTCCATTGTAATTCCCAGTGTTGGAGGAGGGGTTTGTAGGAGGTGACTGGGATTGTGGGAGTGGAGTTCTCATAAATGGTTTAGCACCATCCTCTCAGTACTGTATAGTAAGCGAGTTCTTACAAAATCTGGTTGTTTAAGAGTATGCAGCACCTCCCCCCTCTTTCTTCCTTCTGCTCCAGACATGTAAGATGAGCCTGCTTCCCCTTCACCTTCTGCCGTGATTGTAAGTTTTCTGAGGCCTCCCCAAAGCTGAGTAGATGGCCAGCATCATACTTGTACAGCCTGCAGAACCGTGAGTCAGTTAAACCTCTTTTCTTTATAAATTAGCCAGTCTCAGTATTTCTTTATAGCAGTTCGAGAACAGACTAATGCAGTGATGATATTGACAGAGAAAATGCAATTTGATCTTGGACAATTTGCTCTCTATCCTGTAATACCTTAGGGCTAGAAAAATGCAAGCCCTAAAACATTGGAAAATAAAAACACATTTTCTCCTCTATGAACATAGATGGAGAAATCTTCACAATATTGGCAAGACTAATCCCCCAATGTATGAAAAGGATAATGCCTTATGATTAAGTGAATGTATCCCAGGAATATAAAGTTGGTTTAAATTTTGGAAATGAAACAATATAACTTGCCATATTATATCATAATTGATGCAGGAAAAAAACTTGACAAAATTTAACACCCATTCATGAAAAAAAAGTCTCAAGGAATTGAGAATACAATAGTTTCCTCACCCTGATAATGTGCATATACAAAAGCCTACTCCCTCTTAGATGAGTGAGTTTTCACCCTACTGTCATCAACGTGCATAGGGTCCACACTCCCGTGAGAACCTGTAGTTACAGAGCAAAGAAACAAGCTTTTCCAGGACTAGCTTTTAACTAACGCCTTTCCTGTACATCGTACTTAACAAACATCATACTTAATAGTGAAATGAACATCATACTTAAGAGTGAAAGACTGCTTTCTCTTAGGTATAGCAGTCACCATATCTATTTGACATGGTACTGGAGGTCCTAGCCAGTGTAAAAATCCTAGAAAAAGAAGTGAAAGTCATATATATTGGAAAGGAAGAAGTCAAACTGTCTTTATTTGAAGATGATGAATATGAAGAAAATCCTATTCTTCAAAAAAGCGACTAAACAATGTGTGAATTTAGCAGGATTTCAAGATATGGGGTCAATCTACAAAAATCAATTGTACTTTTTTCCTAGAAATCAATAATCAGAAACACAGTAGCTACTAACACAGTAGCATCAAAATTATGACATTCCCATGGGTCAATTTAACAATGTATGTGTGAGACCTATACCCAGGAAATCAACTTGGAAGACTGTTGCTACCTATGGCCAAGTTGTTTTCCTGGAGGATCCTGGTACATTTCCCAGGAGCAGTATAGACAAGTGTTAGCTTATGTGTGTGTAAGCTTTGGATGTTACTTTTTCTTTTCTTTTCTTTTCTTTTTTTCTTTTCGGTTCCTCTTCTCTTCCTCTTCTCTTCTCTTCTCTTCTCTTCTCTTCTCTTCTCTTCTCTTCTCTTCTCTTCCTTTTTTTTTGAGAAGAAATTTTGCCCTTGTCCCCCAGGCTGGAGTGCAATGGTGTGATCTTGGCTCACTGCAACCTCCGCCCCCTGCATTCAAGCGATTCTCCTGCCTCAGCCTCCTGAGTAGCTGAGATTACAGGCATGCGCCACTACGCCCAGCTAATTTTTTTTTTTTTTTTTTTGTATTTTTAGTAGAGACGGGATTTCACCATGTTGGCCAGGCTGGTCTCGAACTCCTGATCTCAAGTGATCTGCCCGCCTCGGCCTCCCAAAGTGCTAGGAATACAGGCATGAGTCAACGTGCCTGGCCACTATTTCATTTTTTAATAAAACTTTAAAATCTGGTTACACTGCTTGAATATCAGGTGTTACTGTGTAATTTTAATATTTACTTTAAAAGCCTAAATTGCAAGTAGTCATAAATATTAGAATAGGGACTACTTATTGAGTGTTTATTGCGTGTCAGGCATACTGTAAGTGCTTAATGAACATTAATTCTCACAAGGACTCTATGAGTTAGGTATTTGTCTTAGTCTGTTTTGTGTTACTATAAAGAAATATCTGGAGCTAGATAACTTACAAAGAAAAAAAGGTTTATTTGGCTCGTTATTCTGATGGCTGGAAAGTTCAGCATTGGCATCTGCCTCTGGTGAGAGCCTCCGACTCCTTCCGCTCCTGGCGGAAGGCAAAGGGGAGCCAGTGTGTACGGAGATCACATGGAGAGAGCGGAAATGAGAGAGGAGAGGAGATACTCAGCTCTTTTTAACAAGTTCTGCAAGAACTATTAATGGTAGGGTGAAAACTCACTCACCTAAGAGGGAGGACATTAATCTATTCATGTGGGATCCGTCCCCACGACTTGAACACCTGCCGTTAGGCCCCACCTCCAACACCTGGGATCAAATTTCAATATGAAGTTTGAAGGGGACAGAGGTCCAAACCACAGCGGTGCTGTCGTTTTCCCATTTTACAGGTGAGAAACCGAGGCTTAGAGAGGTTGAGTTTCCAGGACATGCTGCCAGGTTGTAACTGAGCTGGATCTTAAACAAGGCATCAAGCTTTTTGTTTGTTTGTTTTGTTTTTGTTTTGTTTTGTTTTTGTTTTTTTGAGACGGAGTCTCGCTCTATCACCCAGGCTGGAGTGCAGTGGCCGGATCTCAGCTCACTGCAAGCTCCGCCTCCCGGGTTCCCGCCATTCTCCTGCCTCAGCCTCCCGAGTGGCTGGGACTACAGGCGCCCGCCACCTCGCCCGGCTAGTTTTTTTGTATTTTTTTTTTAGTAGAGACGGGGGGCATCAAGCTTTTAATCTTCACATTTAACTGCTTCTCTGAGCATTATTAGCTCCAATGCGGTTTTCCTATCAATAGTGGATCTGCACGTAAGCTGGGGATGCAGGCTACTAAAATACGTTAATGAATATTTTTAGAAAGGCAGAAATCTAGGCAGTTCCTTAAAATAGGGGTCCCCAACCTCCAGGCTATGGACGGTGCCCGTCTGTGGTCTGTTAGGAACCCGGCTGCACAGCAGGAGGTGAGTGGCGGGCTAGTGAGTGTTACTTCCTGAGGCCCGCCTCCTGCCAGATCAGCAATGGCATTAGATTCTCATGGGAGCGCGGACCCTATTGTGAACTGCACATGTGAGGAATCTAGGTTGGGTGCTCCTTATGAGAATCTAATGCTAGATGATCCAAGGTAGAACAATTTCATCCCGAAACCATCCCCCAAACCTGTGCATGGAAAAATTGTCTTCCACGAAACTGGTCCCTTGTGCCAAGAAAGTTGGGGACCGCTGCCTTAAGGGAGGAACATATGGTGATGCAGAAGGTGTTGAACCTAAGATGCATATTCCTGGGCCCCATCTCTAGAGGTTCTGCTTCAGGAGAGCTGGGGTAGGTCAGGAATGTGCACGAGGGACAAGCACCCTGGGTCCCTCTGGCGAAGGCGATCTGCAGAACTCACCTTGAGAAATACACCTCAGAAGTGGTGGCGGCGTGGTGTGACATTTCAGAAGGAAAGCACACTTGTGTATCTAGACATCAATGAAACATGGGCAAAAACTGAAGGCATAAAGGGGATTTGGCAAAGATGAAAATCTGATGACCCATTAAATTAAAAGTAAGATTCATAAATATCTTTCCAAGTACTATAGGAACTTATTTTTATAATAGTCATGAAAAAAAAAAAAAAAAAAAAAAGGACTACAAAGTGACTTCTCACTGGCAGGGACTTGTTAGGAAGGGGACGGGATCAGTTCCTTCCCAGCCATTCTCCTTATTTCTCCATCTTTGGGGGCTCTGTTGGCAGCACATGCCCTTCCCGTGAGCCTGGCAAGAAAAACTCCCCGGATGTCACTAAGCAGGGCCTTGTTTAGAAGTTAAGTGAAGCCTGTACCACTTCTAATTTTTTGACTTTAATACATTAAAAATGGAGAAAGCCAACAAAAGGTTACCAAAATACCAGTATATATAGTATATATTGTTTGCATTTAAATATTTAGTACTTTTAACACAAAAATTCAAGGTAGTGTAATTTTGAATTCATCAGGCAATAGTACGATTTCTTTATAATAATAATTCATGATAGAAGATGTAGTCCGGAAATGGAACAGGGTTTTAAAATTGTATGATGGGCCTAATGTTCCAGCCCTGTCGGTGTGTCTATCTCTAAATGTACATTAACATCATTTGGAGATGATGTCAAAGATCTAAATTTGAGATTCTTCCTGAGAGTGAAGTCTGAGCCAAACAACTCTCCTAGCCTACACTAGAATAAACTCTGTTGTTAAATATAGTCATGTGTCACTTCATGATGGGGATATGTGATGCACAGTCAGGCGATTGTATTGTTTAGGAACATCATAGAATGAGCTTACACAAACCTAGCTGGTAGAGCCTACTACACACCTAGGTGGTATGATACAGCCTATTGCACCCAGGCTGCAAACCTGTACAGCATGTTACATACGGATACTACAGGCACCTGTAACTCAATGGTTAAGTATTTGTACATCTAAACATAGAAGAGATACGGTAAAAATATGGTATAAAAGATAAAAAATGGTACATCTATATAAGGCACTTATGCATGGAGCTTGCAGGACTGGAGGTTGCTCTGGGTGAGTCAGTGAGTGAGTGGTGAGTGAATGTGAAGGCCTAAGGCATGACAGTACATTACTGTAGATTTTATAAACACTGCACACTTAGGTTACACTAAACTTACAAAAATGTTTTTCTTCAGTAAGACGTTAACTTTAGTTTGCTGTAACTTTTTACTTTATAAACTTAAAAATTTTTGGACTCTTTTGTAAGAACACTTAGTGTAAAACACAAACACATAGTATAGCTGTCCAAAAATACTTTCTTTCTTTATATGCTTATTTTATAAACTTTTCTTGTATTAATATTGTTTCACTTTTTAAACTTCTTCATTAAGAGTGAAGACACAAACACACACATTAGCCCAGGTCTACACAGGGTGAGGATCATCAATATCACTGTCTTCCACCTCCACATCTTGCCCCACTGGAAAACCTTCAGTGGCAATAACCCGCATGGAGACTGTCATCTCCTGTGATAACAATGCCTTCTTCCAGAATACCTTCTGAAGAACCTGCCCGAGACTGTTTTTACAGTTAACGTTTGTTTTTAAATATGACAGCTATGAATGGCACTGAGCAATAGGAATGTTTCAGCTTCATTCGAATCTTATGGGACCACCCTTGTATATGTGGTTTGTCCTTGCCTGAAACATCATGACGTGGCACATGACTGTATTTCTACTCTTTTAGTTGTTTAAACTTGCAGGGAACTTTGCAGGCAATTTCTTGTTAACCATTCACCTATCATAAATGTTGAAGATAAAATATAATGTATTAATATGATTCATTTGAGATACAGTTCAAAAACAGGCAAAACTAGTAAATTGTGCTGGAAATCATCCTAGTGATTAGCCTAGGGTGCTGATATTGTTCTGTTTCTTTGTTCTGAGGGCTGGTTACATGATTTGCTTACAATTTGTGACCTTTTTTTTTCTTTAATGTTACATTTCAATACAAGTCTTACTTTAAGAATTTTGCTGAGTCTTTACAGTTTGTAGAAGTGCAGCCACTGTCACCTCAGCAATGCCTTAAATCAGAGGAGCCAAGTTGGATCAAGGGGCTTTTCTATCTCCAAGAATAGCCCTCATTGGCCGGGACACATGGCGCTCACTGGTGGGCCCCCGCTCGTGTGTCCCGATGGCCTGGCACTGCTGAAGAGGTAGGCACATTAGATTCTTCCTGGTAAATGTGGACGAGCACGTGCAGTTTGTCACAAGCCCAAATATGCGAAGCCTCTGACAGAAAGTCCCTGGTACGTGACTTCAGCCTGGGCAATGGCGGCGTCTCAATGTCTCTGCAGTTACTCATTCACTGAGGGGGTGTGCGTGCATATTTGTGTGTGTGTGTGTGTGTGTGTGTGTGTGTGTGTTCTCACCTTCTCCAACATTGTTGTCCCTGGAACTTCTGTGAGTGACAGGACAGAGGGAAACAGGGCCTTGTTGAGAGGTGGAAAGCTTGCCAGCTGGCCCTATGGTCTGCTTGGCCCCCAGGAGGCCCTTCCTGACACCTGGTCCCATATGGCAGTGCATGCTCTGGGACATGAGCCAAGTAGTCCCTCGGAGTAACAGAAACACATTCCTAACTCTGTGGCCAGACCAACAGGAGGTGGGGAGGCGGGGTGGAGAGCTTGGGCCTGGGAGTTCAGTGCGTGCCCTCAGTACTGCTGTCTTTATCCCTCAGAGCCCTTCCTTGTGAACAGAGGTTCAGCATCTCAAAGGTCTCTTTCAGTGTCTATGATCTTACAATAATGAAAACAGACTTCTTGTTTAGTTTTAGAAGTTCACCAAATTCTTTCCTCAAATCCACTTACCCCCACTTCTGGCCTCTGTATCGTACATCTGTTTATCTGTCATGATCTAGATCAAATCCGGCTCCCCAGATGAAGTCTCCCTGAGAGAATGTCAATGATCTGCCATACTTGTCATCTAATTTATATTTTGTTACTTTTATCTATGTCTTAAAATTCCACTTGAGATTGCAAACTCCTTGATGAAAATGGCAGCAGCAGCATCTTTGCATCCTCTGTAGCAAGGATCCCCGAATGTGGGTTGAGTGACCTGCAATGATTGCCTGCATTCAAATCACACAGAGTGTTTAACAGTTCAGATTTCCACGTGCAACCCCTGGAGATTCTGATTAGAGATGTAGGATGGGATCGAGGAATCTATCTTTAAATAGCATCTGCAGGGTTTCCCACGCAAAGCCTGCTCAGAGAGCTCCTCCACCACCTCCTTTATATGGTGATTTGATTAAGCGCCCAGTATATATAGGCTGAATCAGTAGAGGAATTTAATTTATCATATCTTTTTTTAGTCATCCTAAAATTTTCCAGAGTTCACAAAGATGTAGCACATAAATCAAGATTGTGACATTTAATGAAAACAATGTCACTGAGTTGTTCCAACAGCATTTTCTAATATTTAGAAATGTTTTGTGCCATGAAGGTAAGATATAAGATTTTATTTCCTGAATTATTTTTTGGTGTTTGAGTTGAAATAGGCAAACTTTCTTGTAAAGACTCTACGAAGTTCTTTGATGTCTTCCTCCTGTCCCACCTGCCTTCCACTTATAATTTCTGCCAGTTTAAGAAAAGTACAAGCTTTTTTCCCCCTTTTCTCTTCTTCTGTCAAAATCTGCTATATCTCTTACTCTCTATTTATTCCTCCATCCGTTCATTTAATAAACGTTGACTGAGGACTGCTCTGTACCGGGCACAACATTAAGTTCTGGGAATGCGGCAGTGAACAGAACAGGCTTGGCTTCTGCGCCTGTGGGATTTACGCTCTCCGTGGGGAAGGCAAATGTGATATAAATAATTACAAATATTAGCTAGAGCCTTGCAGCTTTATCTCATCTGTTAAGCTAATGACATCTAAACTGTTGGCTGCTAATGACTTAACATTTTATTCTTCCCAGATAACATTTGCTGCAAAAAGATTTTAGCACCTTACTTTGAGAAGAAAGGATGAAGTGGAGGGGAGGAGTTTCAAAAGGAGATCTATTTGTGGAGGGGACGTTTTCTGACATTAAAAAATTATAATAAGTAGCTAGATGCCTACTCCACCTAACCATAATTGTCCTCTTATGCTAAACAACATTGGTTTCAGATCATTTGCATAGGATTGTCCAACATGCAGCATATATCCTAATGGTGGGATGCAAGATGTGTTATCCTAATGGTGGGATGCAAGATGTGTTGGGTAGTTGAAGCTACCCAACTTCAACTGATGTGGTTAGTGACCTAAGCAAACTACCTAGGCACTTGCTGTTCCTCACTATGCTGATGGCTTCTGTTTTTGGTTGGTTGGTTTGTTTTTTGAGATGGAATCTCGCTCTGTCACCAGGTTGGAGTGCAGTGGTGTGATCTTGGCTCACTGCAACTTCTGCTTCCCAGGTTCAAGCGATCCTCCTGCCTCACCCTCCCGAGTAGCTGGGACTACCAGCGTGCGCCACCACGCCCAGCTACTTTTTTGTATTTTTAGTACAGACAGGGTTTCACCATGTTGGCCAGGATGGTCTTGATCTCTTGACCTCGTGATCCGCCCGCCTTGGCCTCCCAAAGTGCTGGGATTACAGGCGTGAGCCACCTCTCCCGGCCTGTGCTCATGGCTTCTTACTGCAAATGCCTGTAACTCAGATTGCAGGAGCTGGCTTGCCTACCTCCACAGCAGGCCTGCAGTGGTAGGGAGTTAATGGTCACATCCACGGGAGTAGCTTTCAAAGAATGACGAAGGGAAGTTGGTGGGTAATACTCTGAGACTCATTCTCCAGCTCTCCCAGGAGGTCCTCAGGGATGCAACCCCAGAGCCCATAATGCTGCCTGGACTGACTTTCCTCTCTTCACGCTTATGTCTCCAGCCCCCTAGTGGTGCTTCTTGGGAATACCTCTCAAATAGATGATTTGTACTTAGTCCTAGCCTCAACCCAACCTAAAACAATGGCACATGGGCACATACTTTTATTTTAATGGCCATGTATTTTAACATGTGTTAGAAAAAAATATAAATTGCACACCGTATCTGTAATTTCATGGATATTAGTGAAGCTTAAGTTCTAAAAGTGAGTCAATTTAAACCTAAGTGGAAAGTAGTGGTATTCGGGTATTTGACAAATTACAAAGGGAGAGTGTGAATGGGGGACAATTGTGTTAGAGCTTGAGGTTACCTGTAAACTGGAGTGCTTCCAACTTTCTGGAATAAACTCAAGGACACCGGTTCTTAATTCAAGGTTCCTGAAAAGACTCCCAGGTGCTCACCAGCCCTTGAGAGATTATGCAAAGTTTTATGTATTTGGATCCTCTTCCTCCCAAAAGTTCATTTATTTCCTTAGTCTTACAAAGGGATATTTCACTCAAAGTCAATAGAGAGGAAAAAAAAAAAAAAAAAAAAAAGAAAGGAAGAGAGGGAGAGGGGGAAGACAGGCAGACACTCTCTGTTTTTCTATTTTATTGATGTAATTCAGATCTCTGTTGCAAAAAAGCAAAAAATAAAATAAAACAAAACAAGGGAGAGGAATGAGGAGATGGAGCCCTGATCCAAATAGCAAAAAAAAAAAAAAAAAAAAAAGTGTTTGTAGAATTGGATTACTGGATGCCTTCGCGGAGATGAGCTATCCATCACCACCCCCATCCTCAATAAAAAACCTGGAAATATCTTCTGAGGATTTTTGTTTGTTAGGAAGGATGGCGATAGCCCAAGGGCAGCATCTGTATACAATGAGGGAAAAAATATTTGGTAACAAAGATCCATTAAACACCCAAATCTACCAAGTATCAGATGGCAAGATAAATGAGATTTTTGTACATGCAAAGCAAATTTTATATAAACAATAACCAAGGCAGTTCCTGTTGCTTCATAAAGCAGGACTTCTGTTAATAGCAGAAACAACAAATACAGAAAACCAAGCCAATGCATTTTAATGCCTGATTTTGATGCATTAAAAAAATCAAGAAATTCAACAATTCACAACCGATTGTGTATTCATGCCACCCAGACTGAATTAGGATTAGAATCCGCTGTGAGCAACAGAAAATCCAAAATAATGAGTGGTGGAAAAAAGATGGAAATTTATTTTTTTCATGTGAAAGTCTGAGTAAATGGTCTAGGGGCTGGTGTGATTATTTGTAATACCAGGGAACATTGAGTGGCTTCTCCAGTTCAAGCCATTATGTCCCCATTCCAGCCAGCAGAAAGCAGGAAAAGAAGCTTCCCTTTAAGGACACTTCTGTGATGTTGCATACACCATTTCCTCTTACATTTCTTTGCCCAGAACTTAATAACTTGACCATACCTATCTGCAAGAGAGGGTAAGAAATGCAGTTATTATTCTGGGAGCTCATATGCTCAGCTAAAAATTCTCTTGCTGTGAAAGAAGAGAATAGATATTGGGTAACACCAGCAGTCTCATCTACCCAGATTTCGTACATATTGGTAGTTCTAAGTGGTTAACTTTGGCCTGCTATTCAACTGTAAGTCTTATTTAATGTGTCAATGAAATTGCTTGACCCTAATCACCCAGTTTTTAAAGCTGCCTCTAATTAAATCTTTGCTGACATCTACAAATAAAGCGTATTTTTCATTTTGAGTGTCTGTCTGCTTGATGCTGGACAAAATTCAGCCCCCCTAAAATAGCAGGTCTAGTTTGTGGGTTATTAAGACCCTTTGTTCCCTCTCCTTTTCTGTTCAACATACTTGTGGCCACTTTCCCTTTAGTTAAAGTCTGAAATAAAGAGAGAAAGAAAGATTTAAAAAAGAGATAAAGTCTAATCAGATGTTTTGTTCCTCTTCAGCAACATTTCTCCAGGGCTAAAGTAGGAGAGATTGAAAATAAGTAATATTAAGTTGTGGGATTTATCTGTTATAAAAACAGTCCTTCAGGCCAGTTGAAGAGCAAAGCCCTTTTCACTGCCATCCATAATTGTGGCTGCAGCCCTGTGAAGAAGGCAGTGTCATCTCCGCTTGAGCGAAGAGATGAAACATACCAGAAGCAGCAGTTATTAAAGGGCAAAGCCAGGATTTTCATCGGGGTCTCTCTGACCCCCAGAACTGTGCTCTTTTGACTGCTCCACCCACAGAGTCCATCCTGCCATGAGTCTTTTAAGCATCATTATCTCCAGTGGAGAGAGAGTTTTTACATGAACATTGGCTGAGACTAAAAGCAGGCCTTGGAGACATAAACAAACTGAAGAGGTTCAGAAAGTGCTCGTCAGCCTGCTCCTTATGGTCTGTCTGCCCTCCCAGGTTTTGAATTCTGTTATTAGGCGGCACTTGATATTTACAGAGTGGCATCTGGGACTTGCAGCCCCAGGTGGAATGCAGAAGATAAGGCAGAGTGCCCTCTCTGCAGAACACTTGAAAAGAGTGAGGATGGTTTCAGGACAGCGTTTCCTTGGCCTCTCATCCTGCAGTGCTGGAGGGAGAAAGTCACTGAGGTAGACGCCAGTTTGGAAGGATCCCACCTTCCCTCCCTCCTGCTAGCTTGGAATGGAACCTCTTGCCCATAGTACAATAACAGAACCTCACATACATTCAGTACTTGCTCTGTGGCTGCCATGCTGCGGGTTCTTCTCCATCAGTTCCAAGAGGCCTTCTATAGGGGAGGATGTGGGATCTGAACCTAGAATCTCTGATTCCAAAACTCACATGCTTAACCACAAGGCAGTGTACCCTGGTCATAAACCCACACCAGGGGCTGAAATGGAGACAACTGATAGTAAAGTCTAGAAAGAAAGGATGGGTAGAATATATCTGAATATACTTGAGGAAAAACATTTTGGTGAAATGCTTTCTAATTAATCACATGGAGCAGGTTCTTGGATTTGGCATTGAGAAACCCTGAGTTTTTTCTTCAATTCTATCCATAACATGGAGGGCAGAAGCAGTTAATGGAGAACGATCTGAGGAAATCACCGACACAGGGGGCATTTGGTAGCACTTTACCACTGTGAGCTCAGCTCTGTGTGGACGTCTCAGTCTGTTGAGTGCACCTCAGAAGTCTGTTGCTGAAAAGAGAAAACCAGGGTGTTGAACCACCAACTCCTGTCCCCTCTGACAGGAAAGTCATGAATGGAAGGTCACCTCTGGAACATTGACTCTAAGGTGTGTCCGGCACCTACGGGGCACCTGCACACAGTTCTGAGGTGGAGAGACCCAGGAGACTGACGGTGTATTCAGGATTTGTTTGAAGTGACCTCTGGGGTTGGCTAAAGGGGTTTGGGTGGGGCCCTGAACCCGTCTGCCTCAACTTGTTCTAGCTACAGCATGGCATGTGAATATAGTATGGGGGAAATCCAAGAAATGCAACTTATTGTTATTTTTTAAATGACCACATTTTCAATAGTTATAAATAATGATCTGATGTGGGTTATCCAAGCTCAGATTCCATTTTGCCAACTTGGATGGTTTGCTAGTGGCGCCATAACAAAGTACCTCAGACTGTGGGACTTAAATAACAGAAATTTATTTCCTCACGATCCTGAGATCAAGGTGTCTGCAGTGGTGTTTCTTCTAAGGCTTGTAGTGGGCTGTCTTCCCTCGGTGTTTTCACACAGTCTTCTGCCCGCATGTGTCTGTGTTCTAATCTCCTCTTCTCATAAGGACATCAGTCCTATTGAATTAGGGTCCACTCTAGTGACCTCATTTTAATGTAACTACCTCTTTAAAAAGGCTGTCTCCAAAAACAGTCACATTCTGAGGTACTGGGGGTTAGGTTGTCAACATACGAATTTTGGGAGGACTCAACTCAGCCCATAGCCCCACTTAATGGATAATAGTGACAAAAAAGACACTGTTGAGCTATCTTTACTTTTTCACCCTATAACCTTTACTGCAGAAAACACTTAACATAGCAACCCCAAGGTTGCTGTCTTTAGAAAGACCTGCTTGCAAGGTTGTTCCTTGGCTGGTGTTAGGGAACTTGGATTTGAGGGGATTCCCACCATTTCCAAAGCTGATAATAGAGGCTCACAGTGCCTGCATTGTACCAACAATGTCGTTTATGCAGAATACCTGCTTTCCTTCTGGGAGTCTGGAAATTTGGTACCTACTAGGCCAGGGGTGCGTATGTGACCAGTTCCGATGAAAGCTCTGGGTGTCAAGTCTCGTCTGAGCTTCTCTGGTAGACAACATTTTATGAGTGTTGTCACGGCTCATTGCTGGAAGAGATAAGCATGTCCTGTGCGATTCCACCAGGAGAGGACTTTTAGCAGCCTGTGTCTATTTCCTGCAGACTTTGTTCCATGTGTCTTTTCTCTTGCTGGTTTTGCTTTGCATCCTTTTGGGATGAAAAATCATAGCCATGTGATAGCGTTTGGCTTTGTGTCCCCATCCAAATCTCATCTTGAACTGTAATCCCATAATCCTCGCGTGTCATGTGAGGGACCCTGTCGGGGGTAATTGAAGCATGAGGTTGGTTTTCTCCATGCTGTTCTCATGATAGTGAGTGAGTTCTCACAAGATCTGATGGTTTTACAAGCATCTGGCATTTCCCCTGCTGGCACTCATTCCCTCTCCTACTGCACTGTGAAGAGGTGCCTTCCACCATGATTGTAAGTTTCCTGAGGGCTCCCCAGCCATGTGGAGTTGCGAGTCAATTAAACTTCCTTTCTGTATAAACTACCCAATCTTGGGTATTTCTTCATAGCAGCGTGAGAATAGACGAATGTGCCATGATTATTACTCTTTGCTGAGTCCTGTGAATCCTCTTAGTGAGTCATCAAACCAGGGGTTGGTCTTGGGGACCTCTGGCACTCTTTTTTTTTTTTTTAATTATACTTTAAGTTCTGAGATACATGTGGAGAACGGGCAGGTTTGTTACATAGGTATACACATGCCATGGTGGTTTGCTGCACCCATCAGTCTGTCATCTACATTAGGTATTTCTCCTAATCCTATCCCTCCCCTAGCCCCTCACCCCATGACAGGCCCCAGTGTGTGATGTTACCTTCCCTGTGTCCATGTGTTCTCATTGTTCAGCTTCCACTTATTAGTGAGAACATGCGGTGCTTGGTTTTCTGTTCTTGTGTTAATTTGCTGAGAATAGTTTCCAGCTTCATACATGTCCCTGCAAAAGACATGAACTTATCCTTTGTTAGTGCTGCATAGTATTCCATGGTGTATATGTGCCACATTTTATTTATCCAGTCTATCACTATGGGCATTTGGGTTGGTTCCAAGTCTTTGCTATTGTGAACAGTGCTGCAATAAACATACGTGTGCATGTGCCTTTATAGTAGAATGATTTAAATTCTTTGGGTGTATACCCAGTAATGGGATTGCTGGGTCAAATAGTATTTCTGGTTCTAGATCCTTGAGGAATCACCACACTGTCTTCCACAATGGTTGAACTAATTTACACTCCCACCAGCAGTGTAAAAGCATTCCTGTTTCTTCACATCCTCTACAACATCTGTTGTTTCCTGACTTTTTAATGATTGCCATTCTAACTGGCATGATATAGTATTTCATCTTGGTTTTGATTTGAATTTCTCTAATGACCAGTGATGATGAGCTTTTTTTCCTATGTTTGTTGGCCACATAAATGTCTTCTTTTGAGAAGTGTCTGTTCATATCCTTCTCCCACTTTTTGATGGTTTTTTTTTTTCCTTGTACATTTGTTTAAGTTCTTTGTAGATTCTGGATATTACCTGGGATACTTTTATAGGTTTGCTCTGATAGCTGGCTATAGTTAAAGATGCCACTTAGCTGGGACTAGGAGTGGGATAGGAGAAGGGTTTATTATGTAGCACCTAGATTATGAGGTAATGCCTGAGAAAAAAGGCTGCTGAGTTGTCAGAAGATGCAACATATGTAATAAACCTCAGAAGAACATGGACATGGCCTTGGAGGTCATAGATCTATTCAACAGAGCACTTTGATCTTCCTCTAGCTGGCCGTAAGGTACCACTGACTTGGTGTGGCCAAACCCTGGCTTGAGAGACACTCTCCCTCACTTGTTGCCAAAGACTTGGCCTCTCTCCTGAAAATCAGGAGAACATGTCTGACTGCTTGATGTGTCTGCCTGTCTCTGATCTCCTTCCCTCTCATCCCTGGGTAAGAGGCAGTCTTCTCTTTTGTAGCCCCTGTGGATGGCTTATAACTTGTATTTTGTATTGCCAATATTGCCATTGGGATGTTTCTGGCCGGCGTCTGTTCTGATTGGTCAGTGCCTGTATTAAATATTTTGATGATCACCTCTGACCCTATGTCACATCCCTCTTCTACCATTAAGCCACCAGGATTGTGGCTGTGCTGGAATGAGTGTCTTCTCCACACTCAGGAAAATCCTCTGAGCTGGGTGCCTCAGGCTTGGTTCTTGACGTATTAAAACTGGGACATAAAAGAATTTGGAAAATCCTCTCTGGAGGAGGTAGCCTGACTTGTACGGCTCTTATCTTGCTGCCAAATCCTGATTTGCCTGCTAGAAGCTGCATATGACTCTGTACTTTACCTCTGTAGCAAATCCTAATTTTCCCACGGGCAAATGGACACTTATTCAGAAAAGCAAAAGAGAAAAATACCTTGATACTTTTCAAAACATTATCCCATTACATTGTACTGAGTTGAGTTAAGCATTGGGTCAGACACTGGGGATCCAAAAATGAATGACACTCGTATCCACCCAAAGGAGAGGATGGAGTACAACACCAGTTCTTTTATTTATTTATTTATTTATTTATTTATTTATTTATTTATTTATTTATTGAGAAGAGTCTTGCTCTGTTGACCAGGCTGCAGTGCAGTGGCACGATCTTGGCTCACTGCAACCTCTGCCTCCCGGGCTCAAGCAATTCTCCTGCCTCAATCTTCTGAGTAGCTGGGATTACAGGCATGTACCACCATGCCCGGCTAATTTTTGTACTTTTAGTAGAGACATGGTTTCACCATGTTTTCCAGACTGTTCTCGAACTCCTGACCTCAGATAATTCGCCTGCCTCGGCCTCCCAAAGTGCTGGGACTACAACAACACCAGTTCTTTAGTGCTAGAGTGGCGGTGTGTCCCAAACGCCGTGGAAACTTAGAGGTTAACCATCACAACAGAAGCAATATTAGCTAATAACATACCGAGCTTCTCTGCGAGGCATGAGCTCAGTGACTTAATTTACTTCTCTCCAGTAATTCTGTGACCTGGGTACCATTACTTCCGCCATTATTCAGAAGAGGAGCTCCAGGCACAGAAGGGTGAAGTACCTGTCCAGGGTTGCCCAGCCAGCCGCAGTGGGGCCAGGTTTAGGGTGACCAATCAGAGCATAGCACCTTCAGTCTGATTCTCTCTATTGTCCCCATCAAGGAAGGCTTCACAGAGGAGGTAACATTTGTTGTCTTTCCATTTGAGAGATGTGGAACTAGGGTGTGATTAAGAGGCTTGCCTAAGGTCTACTTGGCAGCAGGTCAGAGATTCTTCCTGCATCTTAGGCTGCCTTTCACAGTGAACTTGACACTGAGGTAGCTTGCAGAGTGTTCATGCTATACATAGTGTAGATCACGCAAGGGTCAGCACAAGAGGTCACCTGGATCCCGATCCTACCCCAACCCTTACTGCTTGGTGGGAGACTGGATGTTCTGTTGAACAGACCCATGACTTACAAGGTCAGTCCATGTTCTGCTAAGTGTTAGTACATACGTTGCATCTCCTGACAACTCTGTAGCCCTTCTTCTCTTGCATTACCTCTCACAGTCTTGGTACTGTGTAATAAACCCTGCCCCTAACCCATTCCTAGTCCCAGCTGGATGGCATCTTTAACTTTTATGTCCCAGCTTTAATACATCAAGAACTGAGAGTGAGGCACCCAGCTCAGAGGGTTTTCCTGAGTGTAGAGAAGACACTCCTTCCACCTGTGACAGCACAGCCACAATCCTGGTGGCTCGATGGTAGATGAGGGATGTGACATAGGGTCAGGGGTGATCATCAAAATATTTAAGGCAGGCACTGACCAATCAGAACAGATGCCAGCAAAAAACATCCCAATGGCAATACCAGTGCATAGTAGCCAACTATAAGCCGTCCACAGGGTCTACAAAAGAGAAGTCTGCCCGCCCGGCGTAGGGGTGAAAGGGAAGGAGAGCAGAGCAGAGACAGAAAGGACATCTGTGGCTTTGAGGATTTTTTTGCTGGATTGTCATCTGAATTTGTGTACCCTAGAAGCAGATCCTGAAATAAGCTACTGAAGGAAATATATGTGGGGGAGTGGAGAAGTGATACTGGTTGGGGAAAGCAGCCGGTAAATGGTGTGTTTTCAAGCAAGTCACCTGTGTGGGCAGCCGAAGCTGAAGCCAGTGGGGAAACACCGCGTGCCAAGAGAGCTGGGGTGTTTATAATTGGACAAGGGCTGCTCCCAGGGTGTTAATTCCATGGCACTACCAGGCTGTTATTAGGCGTCCAAGCTGGTTCCAAGAGCCAGTGAAAGCGCTGAGGCAAATGAATGCAGGTGCTGGTTTTGGAAGGTGCTGTGTGCCCAGCAGTGGTATAGGTGATGGGATATGAACAGGGCACTGGGAGCGTCTGGTGTAGTCATCAGCAGACCAGGTGAGGGATAGAGCCCTACAGCCTGTGTGTGTGTGTGTGTGTGTGCATGTGTGTGTGTGTGCATGTGTGTGTGTGCATGTGTGTGTGTGCATGTGTGTGTGTGTATGTGTGAGAGAGAGCTGCCCTGTGGCATTTCAAGGCTGGTGATTCAGATCACAAGAGAGCAGCGAACATGAGACTGGAACACTCTGGAGCCAGAGGAGGGGTCTGTGGCGGCAGGCACTGTCAGCTGCTGGCGCTGTCCTTCCCCTGCTGCGTGTGTCACTACCTGCTCCCCTTTCCTTTCCTGGTTGGCCCTCCCAGACCTAAAGATGCCACCCCAGTGGTTTCTGGCCAGTCTGAGTGCTCCTGGTTGGACTTCCAAGAAACGAGTTTTGCCCCCTCATAGCTGATCTTGTGCCCTGAGGGCTGGGAGGAGTCCTGTTTACAAGAGCTTTGCAGCCTCAACTTCCAGTGTCCTATTTCAGCCACAGAGCTGACCAGCCTCCGTGGATAATTGAGATTCGTTCCCTCCCTCTGGTAGCTAAAGCATGTAAAAGTTCAATTGAGGTTACTACTCCCTGGCACCAGTGAGGCAGCTGTCAGCCTTAATGAGATAATGCCTTCCACGTTTCCTGAGTTCTTTGGGAGACAGGCCCTGTACTACTCTATTATTTATAGGATTGTTTGCAGTGTTGTTTTCTAAACACACATCAATGTGCATGTACAAAAGGCTGGAAACATTTTCTTTTTTAATTTTTTGGAGAGAATCTCGCTCTGTTGCCCAGGCGGGAGTGCAGTGGCACGATCTCAGCTCACTGCAACCTGCGCCTCCCTGGTTCTAGCGATTCTCCTGCTTCAGCCTCCCTAGTAGCTGGATTACAGGTGCCCGCCACCATGCCTGGCTAATGTTTTTGTATTTTAGTAGATACAGGGTTTCATCATGTTGCCCAGACTGGCCTTAAACTCCTGAGCTCAGGCAATCCGCCTGCCTTGGCCTTGCAAAGTGCTGGGATTACAGGCGTGAGCCACCAGACCCGGCTTGGAAACATTTTCATCTGAGCATTATCTCTTCTTGGATACCCAGGACAAGGGCAGATTTACATTGTTCCCCACCCTCAACATTTAGGTGGAAGGAAAATGTTCAAATGACAATTACTTTCTATCCCTTTAAAATGTATGTCTTTGCACTATTCACAACAGCAAAGACTTGGAATCAACCCAAACGTCCATCAGTAATAGACTGGATTAAGAAAATGTGGCACATATACATCATGGAATACTATGCAGCCATAAAAAAGGATGAGTTCACGGGCTTTGCAGGGACATGGATGAAGCTGGAAACCATCATTTTCAGCAAACTATCACAAGAAAATGAAACACCGCATGTTCTCACTCATAAGTGGGAGTTGAACAATGAGAACACATAGACACAAGGTGGGGAACATCACACACCAGTGCCTGTTGGGGAGTCGGGGGCTGGGGGAGGGATAGTGTTGGGAGAAATACCTAATGTAAATGATGAGTTGATGGGTGCAGCACACCAACATGGCACGTGTATACCTATGTAACAAACCTGCATGTTGTGCACATGCACCCTAGAACTTAAAGTATAATAAAAAAAATGAAAAAAAAAAAAAGTGTGTCTTTGGCCAGATGTGGTGGCTCACGCCTGTATTTCCAGCACTTTGGGAGGCCGAGGTGGGCAGATCACGAGGTCAGGAGTTCAAGACCCGCCTGACCAACAAGTTGAACTCCCGTCTTTACTGAAAATACAAAAAGTTAACCGGGTGTGGTGGTGGGTACCTGTAATCCCAGCTACTCGGGAGGTTGATGCAGGAGAATTGCTTAAACTCAGGAGGCAGAGGTTGCAGTGAGATCGAGCCACTGCACTCCAGCCTGGATGACAAAGTGAGACTCCATCTCAAAAAAAAAAAAAGTGTGTCTTTGAAAAGAAGCTCTCCAATGCTATCAGCGTCTCACATCTCCAATTCCAGCAAAGCAACTGGGTTCCTGGTGAAGCTTGATGCTATGGAAACAAAAGCACACTTTTTTTTTGGTGTTAATTCTCATTTGATTACCTATTCAGTAGCTAGGATGCTGTGGTCAAAAGGAATTTTTGGATTTAGAAAAATTTGAGTTCCAAATCCTCATCTTACTAATTGCTGATTGTGTGATATCGAGCAATGTTGTAAATTAGATTGCTGTGAGGGAGCCCAGAGCTGCTGTATGTTTCTGTGCAGCTCGGACGCTGCAGTCTTCCAGAGTTCACGTGGCAGCCTATACGGATGATGTCCTCAGAGTTGTTGGGTATGCAACCTGAACAACCACATGCAGTGACCCTGAGGACCAAGAGCCTGCACATGAAACTAAAACACTTTGCAAATGCTAAGGTGTTGACCAAGAAAAACTAGAGGAAGCCAACTTTAAGGGTGAACTATTTTTAAACATACTTTAAGAAAATTATTTTTATGTTAGCTACTTTTGAAAGCTTATCAGTTACTTGTAAGTGTAACCCACTTAAAAACGTCTGTGTATTTTAAGGTAAATCTAATCTTCATCACTTTAATTTATTCAATATTGTCTCTAAATCTCTTTGATGTCTAGTAAGCTTTTCTCTAAGCTCTGAATACTAAGTACTAAGCACTTTCTCCTTGATATAGAAAGTTGTCATTTGTGTTTGCTATAGGTTAGTGCTGCCGAATAGGACTTCCCATGGTGATGGAAATGTTTTCTCTTTGTGGTATAAGGCAGCCAGTAGCCACACCTGGCTATTGATCATTCGGCATGCAGCTAATGCAATTGAGGAACTGAATTTTAAATATAATTTAAACTAATTAAAAAATTAAAGACCCACACGTGGCTGTTAGCCACTCTGTTGGACAGTGCAGTGTGTTCTTAATACTACCCACCATATCTAGTCCTATTAAAGTCATACTGTTGCAGCCCAAGGGGACCCTACTTAAGGGCAGTATGTGACTTTGGGCAATAAAACTTTGCTTCATTTTCATGTATAATGTGTTCCTAAAAAGCTGTATGTATGGAGAGAAGTTTTGTATCAAATCATGTTTTCTCATTTAATCCTATTATAATTTCAAGATGGCAGAGCCTCTGAAAAGTCTTTGATTTCAACATTTAATAGATCCAATGCTTGAGTATGTTAACCCTTGCTTTAAGAAGCTTTTAATCTTTATCAACATCTTGTCTTTTTGTGTCGATTTTTTCCGGCTTATACTCATCTTAGGAAGGTTAATTAAATGGATTTTGCAAATGGGATGGACATAGCGAGCTGTGTTTCCTTATGGAAACATGCGAATTCCCTGTGGCTCATAGGACATTGTTCTTGTGCCTGTTGCCTGTGCTTCATCTTTGCAAGCAAGTCCAGAGGTGAGGGCTCAAAGTTCTGTACTCCAAGTAGACATCTGCCTAAAGCACAGACATTTTTGCTTGTATCTCCTTTCCCTTCTCTTTAAGTCCTAGAAGTCAAAAGCCTTTGAGAATAAAAGCTGTGGGAATAACCCAGTCCTGAGGGTAGGGATTGGGAGGCGAGACTTAAGTTAATTCCCCACTGCCTGCCATGAGTGCCTGGCCTGATCCAAGAGTCTGGGGGATAGATATATCCCCCAGATATACTCAAGACTCTGGCTGGGGGATATATGAGTAAGACAAAGTTTTTGCTTCTTTTGAGAAGTCTACAACCAGTGTTCCCAGAGAGGGCTACAAAAACAGTAATGGGAACTTGAGGAAGAAAATTCATGTAGAAACCATTCACAGAGGCTTCATTTTTTTTTCTCAAGGAACTTTCTGACCTGATACTATCAATCTGAGAAGCAAAGACCACTTCCCAAATAAAAAGCAACAAACCTTCCTAATCAAGATGCTAGAGTCTGTGAAATGCTCCCATACCCATAATCCTACCTGATGGCCACAAAAAGGCCTTTCTGGGAAAGCAGGGAGAGTGGCATCCATATTTGAGTAAAAAATTGATGCTCCCCCTAATCTCCTGGCTTGTAATCTTATAAATACTACCTATAGGACTTTACATGCTCTCTTCTCTCCCAAAGAGCAGTATGAGTAATTTTTATCCCATACTCTATTTAGTTCTGTTTTTTAAAGTACATTGTTTAAAAGCAAAGACATTGAATCAACCTATGGGTCCAGCAGTGGATGGATAAAGAAAATGTGGTACATATACACCATGGAATACTATGTAGTCATAAAAAAGAATGAAGTCGTCCTTTGTAGCAACGTGGATGCAACTGGAAGCTATTATCCTAAGTGAATTAACATACAAACAGAAAACCAAATACTGCATGTTCTCACTTATAAGTGGGAGCTAAGCATTGGATCCTCATGGACATAAAGATGGAACAATAGATACTGCAGACTACTAGAGAGGGGAAGGGACGGAGAGAGACAAGGGCTGAAAAACTTCCTATATTAGATGTTATGCTCACTACCTGGGTGATGAGATCATTCATATCCCAAATCTCAGCATTATGCAATACACACGGGACAAACCTGCACATGTACTTCCTGAATCTAAAATAAAAGTTGAAATTATTTTTTAAAATACCTGTTTAAAGTTGTTTACCCTCTTAAAGGAAACACTTCTAAATTGCTCCCTCCTTTTCCCTTTAATATTCGAGTCACCATTATAAATGCTTCAGCAAGATGACCAATGAATGGTGAGGGTTTTGGGGTAGCACAAAGCTCCCCAAAGAGAGGCATACCTCTTTTTATTGTGCTTCACAGATACTGCATTTCTACATTGAAGGTTTGTATCATCTAAGCTTGGAGCAAGTCTGTTGGCATCGTTTTCCACCAGCGTGTGTTCATTTCATGCCACCATGTCACATTGTTGTAACTGTCACAATATTTCAAGCTTTTTCTTATTGTTATATCTGTTCTGGTGATCTATGATCAATCATGTTTGGTGGTACTATTGTACTTGACTGCTCCTCTACCCGTTCCCCCATCTCTTTCTCTCCCCCAGAGTCCCTATTCCCTGAGACACAAAAATATGGAAGGTAGACCCATTAGTAACCCTACAATGGACTCTCAGCGTTCAAGTGAAATGAAGAGTCCCATGTCTCTCACTTTAAATTGAAAGCTAGAAATGCTTAAACTTAGTGAGTGAAAAGGGCATGTTAAAAACTGAGACAGGCCAAAACAACCAAATGGAGGATGCAAAGGAAAAGTTCTTGAAGGAAATTAGAAGTGCTACTCCTGCAAACACACGAATGATATGAAAGCCAAAGAACCTTATTGCCGGTAGGGAGAAAGTTATAGTGGTCTGGATAGAACAGAAAACCAGTCACAACACTCCCTTAACCCATTTATGCCTGAGGTTGCAATTTTTTGAATTTTTGCAATCAGACCTTGGCAATGATCTTGAGCAGTAGTATATAAGTAACTCCCACATGCCTAGCGTTCCAATAATGGAATGCTAGGCATAAGTATTAAACCAAAGCCAAATTTAGAGTAAGGCCCTAAATCGCTTCAATTCTATGAAGGCTGAGAGAGGCAAAGAAACTGCAGAAGAAAAGTGTGAAGCCGGCAGTAACTGGTTCTCGAGGTATAAGGAAAGAAGCCATCTCCGTAACATAAAAGCACAAGGTGAGGCAGGAAGTGCTGGTGGAGAAGCTGCAGTGAGTCACCCAGAAGATCTAGCTAAGATCACTGATGAAGCCACCTGTATCAGGCTGTTCTTCCATTGCTATGAAAAAATACATGAGACCGGGTAATTTATAAGAAAAGAGGTTTAATTGGATCCTGATTCTTCAGACTGTGCAGGAGACATCGTGCTGGCATCTGCTTCTGGGGAGGCCTCAGGAAGTGTTTACTTACGGTGGAAGGCAAGTGGGAGCAGGCACTTCACATGGTGAAAGCAGGAGAAAGAGAGAGCGAAGGGAGGTGCCACACACTTTTAAACAACCAGATCTTGCGAAAACTCACTATCTTGAAGAGGGCAACAAGCCCAGAGGGTTCTTCTCCATGGCCCAGCCACCACCCACCAGGCCCCACCTCCAACACCGGGGCTTACAATTCAGCATGAGATTTGGGCCAGGACAAATATCCAAACTATATCACCACCTTCACCATCTACACTAAACCACAGATTTTCAGTATAGACGAAACAGCCTTATCTTGGAAGAAGATGCTGTCTGGGACTTTCATAGCTCGAGAGAACAAGTCAATGCCTGGGTCTGAAGCTTCAAAGGACGGGCTGACTTTCTTGTTGGGGAATAACGCAGTGGGTGACTTAAAGTTGAAAGCTCATTTACCATTCCCCAAATCCTAGAGCTCTTCAGAATTACGCTAACTACTCTGCCTGTGCTCTGTAAGTGGAATAACAAAGCCCAGATGACAGCGCATGTGTTTACAGCTTGGTTTACTAAATGGGTTATGATCACTGTTGAGACTTACCCAGCAGAAAAAAAGATTTTTTTTCCAAAATATTACTGCTCATTGACAATGCACCTGGTCACCCAAGAGCTCTGAGGGAGATATACAAGGAGATCAATATTGGTTTCATACCTGCTAACACCACATCCATTCTGCAGCCCATTGATTAAGGAGTAGTATTGACTTTCAAGTCTTCTTATTTAAGAAATACATTTTGTAAGTCTGTAACTGTCATAGATCACGATTTCTCTGATGGATCTGGGCATATAAAAAACCTTCGGAGAAGGATGTATTATTCTAGATGTCATTAAGAACATTTAAGGGCTGGGCACAATGGTTCAGGCCTGTAATCCCAGCACTTTGGGAGGCTGAGGCAGGAGGAACCACTGAGCCCAGGAGTTTCAGACCAGCTTGGGCAACATAGTGAGACTTCATCTCTACAAATAACAATAATAATAATAATTAGCCAGGCATGGTGGCCTGTGTCTGCGGTCCCAGCTACTTAGGGGGCTGAGGTCGGACAGTTGCTTGAGCTCAGGTGGTCGAGCCTGCAGTAAGCTGTGATCATGCCACTGCACTCCAACCTGGGTGACAGAGCAAGACTCCATCTCCAAAAAAAAAAAAAAAAAAAAAGAACATTTGTGATTCATGAGAGGAGGTCAAAATGTCGTCAACATTGACAGGAGTTTGGAAGAAGTTGATTCCAATGCTCATGGATGACTTTGAGGGATTCAAGACTCCAGCGGGGGAAGGAACTGCAGAGGTGGTGGAAGTAGCAAGAGAACTAGAATTAGAAGTGGAGACTGAAGATGTGATTGAATTGCTGCAGTCTCATGGAAAACTTGAAAGGATGAGGAATTCCTTCTTACGGATGAACAAAGAAAGTGGTTTCTTGAGATGGAATC
The DNA here is from genome assembly GCF_003255815.1 of Theropithecus gelada. Classification (NCBI taxonomy): domain Eukaryota; kingdom Metazoa; phylum Chordata; class Mammalia; order Primates; family Cercopithecidae; genus Theropithecus; species Theropithecus gelada. The sequence continues at coordinate 97,596,446 of NC_037683.1, forward strand.
TACTCCTGTGGAGGTGCAGTGAACATTGTTGAAATGACAACAAAGGATTTAAAACATTACATAAACTTAGTTGATAAAGAAGTGGCAGTGTTTGAGAAGGTTGACTCCAATTTTGAGAGAAGTTCTACTGTGGGTAAAATGTTACAAAACAGCCTTGCATGCTACAGAGAATGTTTTCATGAAAAGAAAAGTCAATAGATGCAACAAATTTCATTGCTGTCTTATTCTAAGAAATTGCCCCAGCCATCCCAGCCTTCAGCAACCACCACCCTGATCAGGCAGCAACCATCAAAATTAAGGCAAGACCCTCCACCTTCCAAAAGATTATGACTTGCTGAAAGCTCAGATGATCATTAGCATTTTTTTTTTTAGCAACCAAGTATCTTTAAATTAAGGTATGCTTATTTTTTTAGATGTAATGCTATTGCACACTTAATCGACTTTAGAATAGTTTAAACATAATGAGATAGCCAGGTGGGAAGAGCTCCCTGGCGGAACCTCCAGCGACCTGCGCACTGGGAGGAATATGTACTGGAGTGGAGCCGTGGGAAGTTCGCGCCCTTTGCAGTGGGCAGGAGCCTGGCCTCTCTCTCCTGTTCTGGGGTTTGGTACCTGGGATTTAATCTGCAAGGCGGGAAGTACACTAGCAGGACTCTGAGGACTCTGGCTTTGCAGAGAGTCCTGTTTTCCCTTTTTTCTTTTTCGCCTGATAAATCCCGTTTTTCTCACCCTTCGAATTATCTGCAAGGCTAATTTTTCATGGCCATGTGATAAGGACCATCTTTAGTTGAACTAAGGAAAACTCCTGCAGCAATAACTTTTCTATGCACTGAGAAACCAAAAAATTTGTGTGACTTGCTTTATTGTCACACAGTAAATTATTAGCTGTATTTTGGTGGTCTGAACTGACTCTGCGCTATTTCTGAAGTTTGCCTGTATCTGTGCTTTTTCTGCAGCCTTCCAGGTGGCATTAAATAGGCCTGTTTTACAAAAAACCCTCCCTTCCACCCTCATCTTATACTGTGGCACTTATTTACCCAAAGTGTTCTTGGCGTGTACGTTTCTGATCTGTTGCCATCCCAATCTGCCTGCTGCTTGAATGGATGGCGCCCTGAATATATTTTAGGGAGAAAATTTACCTAAGAGTTAAAAACTCATGATTGTAAATATTCAGTAGGCACTTAAATGATTGTTTCAAAACAGCTTTTGGGATGCAGAGAACATGTTTTTCTGTCAGCTGCTCAATATTTATTTTAACATATTAAACAACCTCAGAAATATTCATTGCACGAAAACCTTTCTGCGTTCGAGTGGATTAAATTTACGAACCCACGTTAATGCTATAAATTACATTTACATAATTCATTTCCCACTAAACAGAATTTATTTAGCCTGTGTCTGCTAATATATATGTTTAAGGAAAAAGTAGCACCTGTATTGTCGGCCACGCAGTTAATTTAGATTAAATAGAATTTCGAAGGCATCTTTGTGTTTCTTTGTTGGGCTTACCCTCTCCACCATCCAACATCTGAATTTTACAATTAAACAGCATATATGTGTGTGGTCGTAGGCGAGGAGAGAAATCTGCTAAACAAAACCAAAGCCGCCCTTATTTTTTCTTTTCAGAATGTTCTGTGATGTCCTTTCAAATCGTCTATTACTTGTATTTTGCTAATTTTGGGTAATCCGGGAAGACAGAAAGAGATGAACAAACTGGGTTGGAGGTCAGATGGAAACTTTGAAACCAGCAGTTTGAGCCCAGATGAATTTGAAGTGACAAGGGAAAAAGAAGCAAGAGTTAGTGCATTGACAATGCACGCAGAGACCCGAAGAGCCACAGATCTTCTTTCCTTTTGCATTTACATCTATTTTCACAGATGAGGGTGAGGGCCATCAATGCATTTGCTGCTGCAATTTCAGGTTTTAGAATGTTTTGAACAATATGCTTCAAATCACGCCAATAATTAGGGGGCCCTTCATTATCGAGTGTCATGCCTCTAACGATGTTACTGGCAGAGAGGAGACATCGGCTTCACCTTGTGAGGCTTGGTTTTGTGTGGCTGGCACTGAAACAGGCATTGTTCGCCTCAATTTCTCCCCTCTTTTTTTCCCCAGTATTCTATTAAACCTCTTTGTTAAGAGACCCAGCTGCTTGTTTTCTCTCAAGATAATGACTGAAAAATGCACTTTAAAAAAATCATGGGGAACATTATTTCTGGATGATCTGTCTGCTCTTTCTTTTTCCTGTCATCTGGTGATGATGACTTTCAATAATCCTTTGGTAATAAAAATTCATTTGAACACACAGACCAAATATGGAGCTTAAATTACCACAGAAACCGTGGACTATTCCCCTTCTTTTCTGCTTAATTGGGATTCTTCACTTTCTTTTCCCCCTATATATATATTTAAAAAAAAAAAAAAAAACTAAAGTATAATTTAAATACAATAGGATTTGCAGATTTTACATATACATTTTCTGAGTTTGAACTGATGTACATTCCCATGTAACTGCTATTCCCACCAAGATAAGGAACATTTCCACTACCCCAGAAAGTTTTCTCATTCCCTGCCCCAATCTACCCTCCTCCAGAAAACTCCCACTGTTTGGATTTTTTATCAACACAGATTAGTTTTGCCTGCTTTTGTACTTTACATAAATGAAATCACACAGTATGTATTCTTTTCGGTCTGGCCTTTTCACTCAGCACAGTGTCATTGAGATCATTCCTATTGCCGCATGTATCGGTAGTTTGTTCCTTTTGATTGCTGAGATGTCATCCATTGTGTGGATGGAGCACAAATGATCTAGCCTTCTTTTTGTGGGCACATTGATTGTTTCCATTTTTGGCTATTTTGAATAAAGTTACTGTGAACATTTATGTATGCAATGCCGTGCAGATATCCGCTTTCGTTTTTGCTGGGTAAATACTGAAGTGTACAATTGCTGGGCTGTATGGGAGGTGTGTGTTGTACTTTAGAAGAAAGTGCCAAAAAGTTGTTCAAAGTGGTTGTATATTTTTTTAAAAACATCAAAACATGGATGTGTGGAAAGCTGATTTTGGTCTCTGGCAAATTCTATCATGAGATTTTTGAGGGGATTGACGGTATGCTCTGCCTTGCTTTTTGACCCACTTTAATTTTGGGGAGTACTTGGCTCCTGTCTACAAAGAGATCTGAAGCATTAGAAATTGTGGAACTTGGCTCCTTCCTTCCTTCCTTCCTTCCTTCCTTCCTTCCTTCCTTCCTTCCTTCCTTCCTTCCTTCCTTTCTTTCTTTCTCTCTCTCTTTCCTTCCTTCCTTCCTTCCTCCTTCCCCTTCCCCTTCCCCTTCCCTTTCCCTTCCCTTTCCCTTTCCCTTTCCTTTCCTTTCCTGTCTTCCTTCTTTTTTGGAAAAGAAACCTCAGGAGGTTTCAGGCAAACATCCGCAGGAAATGAGCCTCAGACCCATTTCCCTGCAGGCTGAATGCTTTGATACATTGCTCACTTGAGTGGTGGGGGCAGTGCGGAGGTCTCAAAGAAGGCCACATCTGCAGGCTCTGTGCTGAAATGGAGCATGTCATTCTGCAGCAGGAAGTAAAAGATATCAACCCCTCCACTGGAACACAGAACCTCCATGAAAAATCAGTCAGAGAAAGATGAAGAATCTCAGCCAGAGAACAGCTCTGTCTTTGGTCACTGGGACAAAGACTAGGACCTGTTTATAACTTGTTATTGTTTTACTAGACAAATGCTAGCATCTTTTTTTTCACATTATATGCTGTTCACATGTCTTGCAAATAGTCATAAATCAACAGACTTAGACATGTCACCATGATGTTTGTCCTGATCAGTTTACCTTGGTATTAATGAATAGAAAAAATATACTGTCTTTTACTACCCTTTTCTTGTAAATCTCAGCAAAGCAGGTAAGGAACTGAGGTATGAAGATGGGGGTGTGAGCACTGCTTTTTTTCCTTCTTGGGGGTAGATTATCATAATCCACAGAGCTGTATTTTAAGATCAGAGTCTCTGGTCTCTTAAGTTTGACAACAGATGCCAGACTCTGTTTCTACTTCCAGCTTTGCAAATAGGTACCCCGTTTGTATACAAACAATCGAAGGAGGAGCTGATATCAATAACTTAACTGAAATCTGTCTCCATTCATCCCCACTCCTATGTTGCCTCTGCAATTTGTGATTCATGTCAATATATCAGATTATTCTGATCAAATGAGTCAATTGAAATGAGAATATTTAAATAGATATTTATTAATATCATTAAAAAAGGCTCTAATTTAACAATCAGAAAACAAGCAATCAAGTAAAGAATGGACAAAATATCTGAACAGACACCTCACCAAAGAGGATATGCGCATGGCAAATAAGCATATAAAAAGACACTGGACATCATATATCATCAGGGAATTGCAAATTAAAACAATAATACCACAGTTACAGGATCTTTGGGGTGTCAATTTTCTGGCCAGAAACCTCTGTGGCTGTGGTGCCTTTACCCAAGTTCTTGTCCTGCATCCGGGAAGAATGGGGTATTCAGACAAGCGAAGGGTGAACAAGATGCAGATGAGCTTTATTGAGTGTTATAGCAGCTCAGAGGAGACCCACAATGGGTAGCTTCTTTCTGTAGGCAGGTCATCCATCAAGTGTTCAGTTCTTAGCAAAGAGAAGGCCCTGGAGAGGGTGGCTTGTCTCCGACAGCAGGTCGTCTCTGCAGCTCTCAGCAGAGAGGATAGCTTCTCCCTGCTACTGGTTGTCCTGTCATCTCCAGCTATCAGCAGAGAGGGTACTCCTCTCTGTAGCTGGTGGTCCTGTCCTCTTTCTGCCCTCTTCCTCCTCAGGCTGTCGTCTGCCCTGCTCTGGCTGAGCCTAGGGCTTTTATGGACCTCAGAGGGGAGGAAGTACATGCAGACTGGTCCACGGGTAGCTGTGGATGGGCGGAACAGGCATCACAAGTCCCCACTCTGGTCCGTGGGACTGGCAGCCTGGTCCCCAGCCTTCAGGTCTTCCCTGGCCTGAAGGTGGAGGCTTACAAGTACCTGCCTTTTTCCACCCAGGACTCTGCTGCCTCCTGTTGCCATTGAAGGCCCCAGGACTTGGCCCCAACCCTACTCGGAGAGTGGAACAGGTGCAGGGTGAGAAGAGAGGCTAGGCAGTGGGAGCCGAAATCCCTGAGCCTTTGGGGCTTCAGGGACAGTCCTTTCCTGACCCGAGGGTGCAGGCTGTAGAGATGCCTGGGTTCTGTGCCTGGGAGGGCAGCCACAGCTGCACTCAGGAAGGCAGATCCTGCCTGCTCCCAGCCCACCCCAAGAGCACAGGGAGCTCAGATCCACAGCTGCAGTTTGGGTGACTGTAGCCCTACCCAGGAGGGCAGGGATGGCTCCTGCCTGCTCTGTAGAGCAGGAGGCCTGGGTCTACAGCTATGGTTTGGGTGGCTGCAGTGGCACCTGAGGAGCTCCTGCCCCAACTCAGATGGAGTGGGGCTCCAAATGGCTCCATGGAATGTGCAGCCGCAGCTGGGCCTCCTTGCTGTAGCCAGTGTGATGATGGCAGCTGCTGTCATAACCACTACACACCTATAAGAAGGGTGAAAAAATCATTAAGAAATAAGAGAATGGTGAGAATCCAAAACACTGAGGATGCCAAATGCTCGTAAAGATGTGAAGCGATAAGAACCATCATTGCTGGTAGCAATTTGTCAGTTTCTTAGCAAACGAAACATACCCTTACCATAAGATTTAGCAATCATACTCCTTGGTATTTACTCAGATGAATTGAAAACTATGTCTACATAAAAACTTGCACACATTATTCACAATAGCAAAGACATGGAATCAACCTAAATGCCCATCAGTGGTAGACTGTATAAATAAAATGTGGTACATATACAACACGGAATAATATGCAGTTATACAAAAGAATGAGATCATATCCTTTTCAGGAGCCTGAATGAAGCTGGAGGCCACCATCCTTAGCAAACTAATGCAAGAACAGAAAACCAAATACTGCATATTCTCACTTACAAGTGGGAGCTAAAAGATAAGAACATATGGACACAAAGAGGGGAACAGTAGACACTGGGGCCTACTTGAAGGTGGAGGATGGAAGTAGGGAGAGGAGCAGAAAAAATTAACTATCAGGTACTATGCTTAGGGTGGATGACAAAATAATCTGTACAGCCAACCCTGTGACACAAGTTTACCTATATAACAAACCTGCACATGTATCCCTAAACCTAAAATAAAAGTTTTTATAAACCTCGCATATAAATGTTTATAGCAGCTTTATTCGTTATTGTCAAGCTTGGAAGTAACCAAGATATCATTCAGTACATGAATGGATAAACAAACTGTAGTACCTTCATACAACATAATATTATTCAGTGATAAAAAGAAGTGAGTTATCAGGCTCTGAAAAGACATGAAAGAGGCCCTTTCTTCTGCAGCTGGGACCTCCATCTTCTCCTGCCCTGGAAATCACCCCATTCTCAGGCCTCCAGCCTCAGACTGAATTCCACCACTGGCTTTTCTAGTTCTCCAGTTTGCAGATGGTATTTCGTGGGACTTCTCAGTCATCATAATCACATGAAAAACTGAGCCACCAGCTAGCCAATAGCATACCTGGGCAGGGAGTGGAGGTTTTGTATGATATCATGGCTGGGATATAGTCACTATCAAGACAGAAAGAACCCCCTTCATGGCCCCCTGGATTCAAGAAAGCAATTCACTTGGACACTCAACCTGAAGCAGAGAATCCAAGAAAAGTACAAAGCAAAGATTTTCTCCTTTTTGTGTCTTCAAAGAGTCCCCAACCTTTTTGTGGGAAAGAGGTGGCTAGTTCTTATTCTCCTAAAATCTCACAGTGTCTAAGGGGTAGGTGAGGACTAGGCATTTGCCCCAACCCCCTTGTCACTAGAAATGCTAAAGGGATTTGGCCATAATGGCAGCTGTTTCATAGCTAGTCTTACAGAAACGTTTTTTGAACCTGGTGGAAATTCCTGTCCCATGGAACCAGAAAAAAAGATCAAGAACATTGTGATTGCCACCAAAAAGTTAGAACTGAGGCATGCTCCTATCTTGGTCTGTTCATGCTGCTATAACAAAATACCATAGAATGGGTAATTATAAACAACAGAAATTGAGTTCTGAAAACTGGGAAGTCCAAAGTCAAAGTGCTAGCAGATTTACTGTCTGATGAGGGCCTGCTTTTTGGTTTATAGATGGCCTTTTTTACCAGTGTCCTCACATGTGGAAGGGGCAAGCTAGCTCTCTGGGCCTCTTTTTATAAGGACACTAATCCCATTCATAAGGGCTCTGACCTCATAACCTAATCACTTCCCAAAGGCTCCACTTCTTAATTTCATCGTATTGGTGATTAAATTTCAACATGCCATCAACTGTGTTGGGGAACCCTGAGGAATCTGTTTTTGTATAAGTAGGATCAAGAAATCAAAAACACAAGAGCAAATCTTTGTGGTCCTGAATGAGGGAATGGTTCTTAGATATGACATCAAAAACACAAGCAACAAAAGAAAAAAATAGATACATTAGACTTCATCAAATTTAAAACTTTTGTGCTTCCAAGAACACTGTAGAGAAAGTGAAAAGACAAACCAAGTCCAAGGTGGGGACGAGTGAAAGCTCTGCTCCAAAGGCAGTAAATAAATGTGTTCAGAGGAGTCTATTCCATGTGCATTGATCAGGGAGATATTGACAAATTTAAATGAACATGGCTTTGTACTGAATAAAGTGGCTCTGAAGTGCCACATGGAATGCCAAACTTCTGTTTCAGGTTTCTTAGACATATTTATTTGTAGTTTCTCTAATTTGTGGGCATGGTTGGATCCTTACTAAACAATTAATTGACGGAAAAGCCAAAATGAGGAGCAGGCACCTATTTTTCTTTTCTAGGTGGCTGCTGAGTTTGCAGGTTTTAAAACATTTTTGGCTTGATCATTCTAGAGTCAAGGTCAGTGAGTTTGGAAAGCCAAGGATCCATATTCTTTCAGTGGTAAATTAAGTATCTGGATGACCTAGGTACCATATACTACCTGAGGAAGCAAGTTGATTCCATGGAAAAAGTGTAGGCCACTATTAACTTTTTGCATGGATGACTAAAAGCTTCCTAATTTCCCTTAGTGCAAATTCTGGCTCCACTAATTTGTAAATGTTTCACTTTAGGCAAGTTACATAATCCTTGCTGAAGTTAAAGAAAATGAAAATAACCATAACTACCTTGAACAGTTGTTAAAAGAATGAAATAGAATTATACAAAGCAGTTAGTACAGGGCTTGGTAAATAGTAGGTTCTCAGTAGATAGTGGGACCTGTAGATAATCTCTAAATGTGGTTTCCAAATTGGGGAAAGCCAGTATCTCTCTCCTATACATTCACATCTTGTATCTGCTTGCTAGCCTTGGTGTGATTTCTCTCTGATGGATTTATTATTTACATGTTTATCTCTTTACTGGACTTTAGCTACCTAAGACAATGGTGGAACTTCCTCTTTCTATCCCCAGTGGCTAGCAATGTACTTAGTGAATGTTTGAATGAATAAAAATCTCTCCCACTATATACATTGGGAGGAAAGAAAATATCAATTTCACCAGTGCCCACCCTATTGAAGACTTCTCAGACTGATGCCATCCGTGAGTGTATACCCTTGTCTTTTAGAGTACAGTAATCACTATTCATGGATGTTCTCATCAAGCAGGACATAAAGGAAAAAATGTCCTCTCTTCTGTGCAAACTGAACTTCAGTGTTTATAATCCTATCAGACTGGGCTGGAGAGAAGTAAAATAATATCATGGACCATTAGTGGTCACAAGACATAGTGTTTATAGAATCCTCCCAGTGAAATATTTCCTGTTTTTCATTGTGTGGGTATATTAGTCCATTCTTGCATTGCTATAAAGGAATACCTGAGACTGGGTAATTTATAAATAAAAGAGGTTTAGTGAGCTCATGGTTCCACAGGCTGTACAGGAAGCATGATGCTGGCATCTGCTTGGCTTCTGGGGAGGCCTCAGGAAACTTACAATCATGGCCAAAGGCAAAGGTGTAGCAAGGCATCTCACATGGCGGGAACAGGGGTTGGGGGAGGTGCCACACACTTTGAAATGACCAGATCTCATGAGAACACACTCATGATCATGAGGACAGTACCAAGGGGATGATGCTAAACCATTCATGAGAAGTTAATCCACATGGCTCAGTTACCTCCCGCCAGTCCCCACCTCCAACATTAGGGATTACAATTTGACATGAGGTTTGGTAAGAACACAGATCAAAACCATATAATTCCACCCCTTGCGCCTCCCAAATATCATATCCTTCTCACATTGCAAAATACAATCATACCTTCCCAACTGTCCCTCAAAGTTTTAACTAATTCCAGCATTAACTAACTCAAAAGTCCAAAGTCTCATCTGAGACAAGGCTAGTCCCTTCCACCTATGAGCCTGTAAAGTACAGAACAGGTTAATTATTTCCAAGATACAATGGGGGTGCAAGCATTGGGTAAACATTCCCATTCCAAAAGGGAAAAATTGGCCAAAAGAAAAGGGCTACAGGCCCCATGCAAGTCTGAGACCCAGCAGGGCAGTCATTAAATCTTAAAGCTCCAAAATGATCTCCTTTGACTCCATGTCCTACAACCAGGGCACACTGGTGCAAGGGGGTGGGCTTCTGAGGCTTTGGGCAGCTCTGCCTCTGTGGCTTTACGGGGTTCAGCCCCTGTGGCTGGTCTCATAGGCTGGCATTAAGTGCCTGCAGCTTTTCCAGGTGTAGGGTGCAAGCTGTTGGTGAATCTGTCGTTCTGGGTTCTGGAGGACAGTGGCACTCTTCTCACAGCTCCACTAGGGAGTGCCCCAGTGGGGACTCTTTATGGGTGCTCCAATCCCACATTTCCCCTCTGCACTGCCCTAATAGAGGTTCTCCATGAGGGATACACCTCTTCAGCCGGCTTTTGCCTGGACATCCAGGCTTTTCCATATATCCTCTGAAATCTAGGTAGAGGCTCCCAAGCCTCAACTCTTGCATTCTGTGCACCTGCAATGAAACAACACACTTCTAAATAACACATACATCAAAGAAAAAAATCTCAAGAGAAATTTAAAAAAGTAGTTTGAACTAAATAAGAGTAAAAATAGAATAACTGAATAAACCAAAATTTGTGAAATGCAGAGAAAGCAGTGCTTAGCAGGAAGTTTATAACGTTGAATGCATATATTAGAAAAAAGATTTAAAATCAATAATCTAATCTTCCACATTAGGAAACTAAAAAAAGGAGTGCAAATTAATCCCAAAGTAAGCAGAAGAAATACAAATTAGAGCAGGAATCCATGTAATTGAAAACAGGAAATCAACAGAGAAAAGAAATCAAAAGTTAGTTCTTTGAAAAGATCAATAAAATTGATAAGTCTCTAGCCAGGTTAATTAAGAAAAAAAGAGAAAAGATAATGGCCAGGCATGGTGATGCAAGCCTTTAATCCCAGCTATTTTGGAGGCTGAGGTGGGAGGATCACCTGACCTCAGAAGTTTGAGTTTGAGGCCAGCCTGAACAACATGCAAGACCTTGTCTCTAAAACGGAGAGAGAGATAGAGAGAGAGAGAGAGAGAGAGAGAGAGAGACAGAAAGAGACAGAAAGAGAGAGAGAAGACAGAAATTACTCATATCAGAAATGAAAGAAGGGACATCACTACAAAACCTATGAGTATCAAAAGGACAATAAAGGAATATTATGCACAACTCTATGCCTACAAATTTGACAACCTAGATGAAATGGATACATTCCATGAAAGACATATGTGCGAAAGCTCACACAAGAAGAAATAGACAATCTGAATAGGCCTATATCCATTAAAAATACTGGATCAATAATTAAACACTTCCCAAAACAGAAAACATCAGGACAAGATGGATTCACTGGGGAATTCTACCAAATATTTAAGTAAGAAATTATACCAATTCTCTACAATCCTTTTCAGAAGATGAAACCCCAGAAAAAAACTTCCTAATTCATTCTGTGAGGGTAGCATTACTCTAATATCAAAACCAGACAAAGACGTTACAAGAAAGCTACAGAACAATATGTCTTATAAATACAGATGCAAAAGTCTTTGACAAAATGTTAGCAAATCCTCAGATGCTCAAGACCCTTATATAAAATGGTGTAATATTTGTGTATAACCTACATACTTCCTCTTGTATATTTAAAATAATCTCTAGATCACTTAATATAATACCTAATGTAATGAAAATGCTGTGCAAATAGTTATCATACTGTGCTGCTTTTAAAATTTGTATTATTTTATATGTTTTTAAATTTTTTTCAAAAACTATTTTTGATCTGCAGTTGTTTGAAATCACAGATGGAAACCAGAGGATATAGAGGGCCGACTGTATGTGAGCACTCCCCAAAATGAAATACTAAGGTATGAATTTAACAAAATATCAAAGAATAACTGAATAAATGAAGAGATATTTCATGTTCATGGATAGGAAGGCTCAATATTATCAGGATATTGATTCTTTGAAACTTGATCTATAGATTCAGCACAATCCCAACCAAAATCCTGGGAAGCTGTATTGTGGTTATAGACAATTATTTGAAAGTTCGTATGAAGAGGCAAAAGACCCAGAATAGTCAATTCTATATTGAAGGAGAAGAACAAAGTTGGAGGACTGACACTACCTGACTTCAAGACTAACTATAGAGCTGCAGTAATCAAGACAGTGTGGTATTGACAAATAGATCAATGGAACAGAATAGACAGCTCAGAAAAAGACCCATACAAATATGGTCAACTGATCTTTGATGTAGGAGCAAAGGCAATACAATGGAGGAAAGGTAGTCTTTTCAACAAATAGTGCTGGAGAAACTAGACATCCAAGTGCAAAAAAAAAAAAAAAAAGAATTAGACATAGACTTATACCTTTCGTAGAAATTAACTCAAAATGGATCATCAACCTAAATGTAAAATGCATAACAATAAAACTTCTAGAAGATAACACAGGAGAAAACCTAGATGGCCTTGAGTATAGTGATGACTTTTTAAATAGAGTGCCAGAAGCATGATTCATAAAGGAAATAATTGACCAGGCACAGTGGCTTACACTTGTAATCCCAGCACTTTGGGAGGCCGAGGCAGGCGGATCACCTGAAGTCAGGAGTTCAAGACCTGACTAACATGGTGAACCCCTGTCTCTACTAAAAATACAAAAATTAGCCAGGCGTGGTGGCACACACCTGTAATCCTAGCTACTCGGGAGGCTGAGGCAGGACACTCGCTTGAACCTGGGAGGCAGAGGTTGCAGTGAGCTGAGATCATTCCAGCACTCTAGCCTACAAAAGACACGGTCAAGAGAATGGGAAGACAAGCCACAGACGGGAAGAAAATATTTGCAAAAGATATATTCAATAAATGACTGTTATCCAAATATACTAAGAACTCTTAAAACCCCACAATAATAAAATGAACAACCTAATTAAAAAATAGGCAGGAGACCTGAGCAGGCACCTCACCAAAGAAGATATACAGAGGGTAAATAAGCATATGATAGGATGCTCAACATCATATATCATTACAAAATTGCAAATTAAAACAAAAGTGAAATACCATGACACACCTGTTAGAATGGTGAAAAGACAAAACACTGATAACACCAAATGCTGGTGAAGATTGAGAGCAACAGGAACTCTCATTCATTGCTGATGAGAATGCAAAATGGTACAGCCATTTCAGAAGACATTTTGTCAGTTTCTTACAAAACTGAACATAGTCTTACCATAAGATCCAGTAATCATGCCCCTTGGTATTTACCCAAATGAGCTTAAAACTTATGCCCACACAAAAACTCGCATACAAGTGTTTATAGCAGTTTTATTCATAATTGCCAAAACTTGGAAGCAATCAAGATGGCCTTCAGTAGTGAATGAGTAAATAAACTGTGGTATATACAGACCATGCAGTATTATTCAGTGCTAAAAAGAAATAAGCTATCAGTCCGGGTGCGTTGGCTCACACCTGTAATCCCAGGACTTTGGGAGGCCAAGGCAGGTGGATCATGAGGTCAGGAGTTCAAGACCAGCCTGGCCAAGATGGTGAAACCCCATCTCTACTAAAAATACAAAAAAAATTAGCTAGGCGTGGTGGCGGGCTCCTGTAATCCCAGCTACTCGGGAGTCTGAGGCAGAGAATTGCTTGAACCCGGGAGGCGGAGTGAGCTGAGATCGTGTACTCCAGCCTGGGCAACAGAGCGAGACTTTGTCTCAAAAAAAAAAAAAAAACAAAAAACTAGCAAGTCATGAAAATACATGGATGAAACTTAAGTGCACATTACTAAGTGAAAGCAGACAATCTGAAAATACTACATACTATATGATTCCAAACATACGACATTCTACAAAAGGCAAAATCATGGAGACAGTAAAATAATGAGTGGTTGCCAGGGACCTGGGGGAGGGTGGGATGAGTAAACATAGCACAGAGGATTTTTAGGACAATGAGATGATTCTGCGTGGTGATAGAATAATAGATACATGCTACTATACATTTGTCTACACCCACAGAATGTTTAGCACCGAGACCTAATGTAAACTAGGGACTTTGGGTGATAATGATGCGTCCATACAGCTTTATCAATTGTAACAAACGTTCCACTGTGGGTCAGGATGTTAACAGTGGAGAGGTTGTGCATGTGTGGGCTAAGGGGTATATGGAACTCTCTGTACTCTCCACTCAATTTTGCTGTGAACCCAAAACTGTTCTAAAAATAGTCTATTAACAAAAAAGAGAATGTACATTCTTTATCTGTAATTGCTCCTAATTTGTAGCAATTCAGGAAAAACAGCTAGAGAAAGCAGGTTATCAACATGATGCACAAAATAAGCACTGAGAACCTCAAAAATGGTATCATTTGTGAATGCAGAACCCAGACTGGTCCCAGGTCTTCATCAGGATGGATTGATGATTTTGACTGGGGAGTAGGTTCAAAGTTTGGGGGGCACAGAGGACATGCAAAAGTAATTCCAAGTGCTTCTCAGATTATGGATTTGGTGTGTAATAAAGGTTTTATTTTTAAATTTTTCTTAATTCTCTCCAGTTTTTCTTCTGGTGGAAAACTCAATGTTGGTCATTATTAGAGCTTTTTATTTTCACCTCCGGTTTAAAAAGGTCCTGGGGTCTTACTGCCAAGCATTGAAGGGCGAGCCTCTTGTCATCCAGGTACCTCTCCCATGCCCACCATCCTGGCTCACATGGTACCTCCAGGCGTGGCAGCCCTGCTGTTTCCTCAAGGTTCAGGAATTTATGATGAGGCAGGGATCCTACCTACCTCACTAGCTGGACAGCTAAGTTTTTCAACTAGTTAATAGAACTGTCTATACACAAGGAGGAAGAGGAAGTGAGAACAAGAATGAAAGAAAGGGAGGGAGAGAAGAGAATAGAGAAGAGATGAGAAGAGAAGAAAAGAGAAGAGAAGAAAGAAGAGAAGAGAAGAAGTAGTGTCCAATGAGGTGCAAATGTCCATGAGAGAACATTGGGGTTAAGTTAGGTGAACAGGCAGTTAAAATCCAAAGCTCCCCTGTATTGGACAGATGTCTGGTTCTTAAGGTACCTTTCTTAGCTGGGTGGTCTAACAACAGCTTTCGAAAATGTGCCTGCCCCCCACAAAAATAGGGAAAAAAACGTGCTTCCCCAGAAAGACAAATATCACACATTCTGACTCATGTGGGGGCTAAAAAAGAGGATCTCATGAAGACAGAGAGTAGAATAATGGTTGCCAGAGGCTAGGAAGGGTAATGGGGAGGAGGGCATGAACAGAATTTGATTAATGGGTGAAAATATACAGTTTGATTGAAGAAATAAAACCTAGTGTTCGATAAATCAGTAGGGTAACTATAATTTACAATAAGTTATTTTACCTTTCAGGATAGCTAGAAGAGAATAATTCAACTATTTCTAGTATAAAGACAAATGTTTAAAGTGATGGTTATCCCAACTACACTGACTTGATCAAACTTACAAATTATATAAATGTATTAAATTATCACATGTACCTTGAAGGTATGTATATTTATTATGTATCAACAAGAAATTGTTTCTTAAAAAGTGCCTCCCAATTGTTTTTATGGGAACTTTCCTCTTCTCTGGGATCAGTCCCTGAAAGTTAATATAGATCAGGTTGGAATACATTTGTTTATGTTTTAAACTTATAAGGGAGAAATGCCATTTCTCTCTCTCTGTCTCTAAGAGGTAGATATGAGCTGGACATAACAGCCCCACCATTTTCAGCTTCCAGGATGAAATTTTCCTTCTCGAGGGATGAGGTTTTTCGTGTTGAACCCCTGTTAGCCTCAGTAGGGAAGGCACTGGGATCAAGATGCCAAAGAAGAGACCCAGAGTCAGCAAAGGAGACGGAGTTTTGTTAGGGGCTTCCGTACAGGGGAGAGAGTCCAGTGGCCGTGGGCTGGACAGGACAACTGCCTTATGTGCAGAAACAGTCCAGTGGTAGTGGGCTGGACAAGATATCTGCCTTACATACAGTCCAGTGGCGTTGGGCTGGACAGGAAAACCACAACCACTTGCAACTAACATGCAGTTTATATAGAGTTTTCACTGACCACCCTCCCCCTAACAACCTCCACTTTATAACCTCCATTTAAGCCAAAACTCAGGGTCTCAGTTCTCTGTATGACCTGTGTTCCATGGGTGGGCTGGGGGCTCAGTTGCTCCTCATAGATAATGAATGACTCTCCTGGTTGGCTGTTCCCCGATTCCATAGTTTGGAATGCACCTTCAGGTATACCTTCCATGCAGAGTCAGTCTAAGGGTATGATTAAGCTATTGCTACCAGGCGCATTTACCCTACAGGTTTAAATTTACCTTTCAAGCACTCTGTCCTATGATTTGGGAACACCATCACAGTGAGTGTTTAATCAGGAAGCAAGAACCCCTGCTTTGTCCTTGTGGAAGATGTGAACATTGGGAACTTACCCAAAGGCTTGGAATTGGGTTCCTGAAGTTGAGTCCTTGAAGTCCCGCCTTGGGAGGTCTGCTGGACAACAGGAATGGGTGGGTGTTCTAATGAGTCCCTCTGTAGGTGTGGTTGATTGTTTTTGGTTTGTAGTGACAGGAAGCATTGCTTTCCTTTGTAAGAATTCCAATCTCTGTGCTTCTTGCTTGTTCTTGGGAGGTGAGTGTGTGTGTGTGTATTTGTGGTGTGTGTGTGGGGTGGTGTATGTGTGCGGTGTGTGTGGGGTTGTGGTGCATGTGTGTTGGGTGTGAGTTTGTGTGTGTGGTGTGTGTGTATGGTATGTGTGTGGGGTGGAGTGTGTGTGTGTGGCGTGTTGGGCTGTGATGCGTGTGTGTAGGGTGTGTGTGAGTTTGTGTGTGTGGTGTGTGTGTATGTGTGTGGTGTGGGGTGGGGTGTATGTGTGTGGGGTTGTGCGTGTGTGTAGGGTGTGTGTGAGTTGTGTGTGTGTGTGTGAGTGTGTGTCTGGTGTGTGTGTGGTGTGTTTGTGTGGTGTGTGTATGTGTGTCTGGTGTGTGTGTGGTGTGTGTGTGGGGTGGGGTGTGTGTGTGGTGTACGTGGTGGGTTGTGGTGCGTGTGTGTAGGGTGTGTGTGAGTTTGTGTGGTGTGTNGGACAACAGGAATGGGTGGGTGTTCTAATGAGTCCCTCTGTAGGTGTGGTTGATTGTTTTTGGTTTGTAGTGACAGGAAGCATTGCTTTCCTTTGTAAGAATTCCAATCTCTGTGCTTCTTGCTTGTTCTTGGGAGGTGAGTGTGTGTGTGTGTATTTGTGGTGTGTGTGTGGGGTGGTGTATGTGTGCGGTGTGTGTGGGGTTGTGGTGCATGTGTGTTGGGTGTGAGTTTGTGTGTGTGGTGTGTGTGTATGGTATGTGTGTGGGGTGGAGTGTGTGTGTGTGGCGTGTTGGGCTGTGATGCGTGTGTGTAGGGTGTGTGTGAGTTTGTGTGTGTGGTGTGTGTGTATGTGTGTGGTGTGGGGTGGGGTGTATGTGTGTGGGGTTGTGCGTGTGTGTAGGGTGTGTGTGAGTTGTGTGTGTGTGTGTGAGTGTGTGTCTGGTGTGTGTGTGGTGTGTTTGTGTGGTGTGTGTATGTGTGTCTGGTGTGTGTGTGGTGTGTATGTGGGGTGGGGTGTGTGTGTGGTGTACGTGGTGGGTTGTGGTGCGTGTGTGTAGGGTGTGTGTGAGTTTGTGTGGTGTGTGTGTCTGGTGTGTGTGTGTGGTGTGTGTGTGTGGTGTGTGTGTGGGGTGGTGTGTGTGTGTGGGGTATGTGTGGGGTTGTGGTGCGTGTGTGTAGCGTGTGTGTGTGGGGGGTGTGTGTGTGTTGTGTGTGTGTTGTGTGTGTGGGGTGGGGTGTGTGTGTGGAGGGTTGTGCATGTGTGTAGGGTGTGCGTGAGTTGTGTGTGTGTTGTGTGTGTGGTGTGTGTGTGGGGTGGTGTGTGTGTGTGGGGTATGTGTGGGGTTGTGCGTGTGTGTAGCGTGTGTGTGGTGTGTGTGTGTGTGTGTGTGTCTGGTGTGTGTGAGTGTTAAAGCTGCTGCTCCTGACACGCAGGAGCTGAGACAGCTGTAAGGTGGGTCATGCTGGAGAAGAGGCTGAGAAGAAGTGCATTTGGTCACACTGGGTTTGGTCACACTGGATCTCACAGCAATGTTACAGAAGACTGAATAGGATTCCTGGAAATAATGTCCAGTTGAAGGACGTTGCCATTGTCAATCAGCTTTGTAAAACAGCAGGACCTGGGACCAGAAAAGGGTTCAGGAGGCAAGTTTCAGGCTGGAATAGGGTGAGGTGGGGGAGTTTGCCTCTCTTGCGGTCTTGTGGAGGTTGAGGTCCTGATGCTGAATAGAACAGGTATTGAGTTTGCCTCTAGTGGGAATGGTAAGCTAGGACTACCTATTTGATGTGTGTAGAGGATCAGGCAAAGAGAAGGCAAGCAAGGGAAACTGCCTGTGAACTATAGAGAATCAATCTGCTATCCAGTGTTTCTCTCTTTTGTTGTAATTCCTTTCAATTAACTCCAAACCCCAACCCCCATAAGACCCCTTTTAAACATTACGGCTTTCTGCATTCAATGATGGGAAGTCAGAGGAGTCCATTTTGGGGGGACAGAATGGTACAGCAGAAAACAGCAGCTGGAAAGAGGAAGGTCCAGGGACCCCAGGGGAGCCACCACCGGCAGCCAGAGCCTCCCCAGTGGCTGAGGCTGCAATCAGTCATGAAAACAGCATTCTGACAAGCGAAATGATTCCTTGGGAGTCCCAGAAATGCTGGTGAAGAGGAAGCTGGTAGAAGAACTGGACTTCCTCGGGCCGAGTCAGTGGGAACCCGAGGCACCATCACTTTTGAATCACAAAGAAATGTGACTTTATTATGACATTTAAAACTAATGAAGTCTGAACATTTGGGCTGTATAATGTAAGGAACTGAGGCTTGGTTACTGTGTGGTTCATTGCTGCTCATTATGTTGTCAGACGAATGGGAATGAGGCCACACTCGGCTTGAAAATTGCCAGTAAACTCTGATGGAGAGGAACATTCTGCTTTCATTCTGTAAAATTAGAGACACAATGTAACACTCGCCGTCTAATTAGCTACAAAACATTGACATCAGTGTTCATGCTCTGCATATCAATACAGGTTGCTCCGTTTGTGCATTTATACCATCTTCCTGATTACCAAATACCTTAGCAAATGGGACAGCAGATGTTCCCTCTCACAACTTCAACGTGGCATCTGCTCAAATCATTTGTCTCCTCCAACCCATTCAATTGCTAAGCCCCTATATTTGTTCTGACATCTGGGGGCTGGCTCTTTGCCTGTTCGACTAAGTTGGGTAACATTGAGTGCTTTCCTGCACTAAGTTGGTGTTTAAGGGGAAGAGCTGAAAAATCACGTCTGCATGCTTTCTAATCTGGTAAATGTTGGTTTTACTCATACCTCCCTGGGAATGATTTTCTCTGGGTCATGGAAATCTTTTATTTTTTATTTACTCATTTCTATTTGCTAGTTTAAAAATGAACAGATATTATTGATAAAATAACAATTTTTAAAAATGTAAGACTGATCATTCAGGAAATTTTAGTCAGATGCTACTAAGTCTTCCATTTCATTATTTTTTGTTTGTTTTTATTTGATACATAATAATTGTACATGTTTATGGTATACAGGGTGACGTTTCAATACATATATACACTATGCAATGATCCAATCATGGTGTTTAGTATATCCATCACCTCAAACATTTATCATTTCTTTGTAGTGACAGCATTCAGAATCCTCTCTTCTAGTTATTTTGAATCCATTAGTTATTCCATTCATAACAAGGTGGAGAGAGATGGGTGGATGGTATGGTAGTGTATCTCCAAGATGAATACTGTTAAGTTCTTTCTTTTCCTACAAGCCATTCTTCATTGAGAGGTGGAACTTATTCCACCACCGTAATGAATCTAGGCTGGCCTGAGACTTGCTCTTGACCAGTTGAATGTGGTGGAACTGACATAGTCTAACCTCCAAATCATAAGAAGCTTTGCAGCTTCTGTTGGGTCTCCTGGCGTATTCCCTCTTGGGGAAATCCATGGACCACCTACTACCAGTCCAACTACTTTGAGACTGCCATACTGCGTAGGAAGCCCAGCCTAGCCATGTGGAGAGGCTGCTTGAGGATAAATGCTCAAGCAGTCCCCAGCTTTTCCAGCCTACACATAAGACGTGAGAGTGGAGACACCTTCTGATATGGTTTGGATATTTGTCTCCTCAAAATCTCATGTGGAAATGTGACCCCAGTGTTGAATGTGGGAGATGTTGGGTCATGGGGGTGGATCCCTCATGAACGGCTTAGCACCATCCCCTTGGTGATGGGCAGTACTTGGTCAGTACTTTACGTAGATTATTATCTCTTTAACCCTCCCATGACCCTATATGTCAAACAGTTTTGACAGTGAAAGAGACACTGTTAATAATTATTCTTTTAATTATTCTAATCATTATAAAAATATTCTATATGCCAGCACCGTCCTAGGCCCACCTGGGCATATGATCACCCCTACCTATGGACAAGTATAGTTCCTGCCCTGATAGTACCCCTGAGGAAACTGAGGCTTAGTTCTTACTCTCTTAGTTCACATGAGAGCTAACTATTTAAAGGAGCCTGGCACCTCCGTCTCATTTCTTGTTTCCTCTCTTGTCATGTGACATGCTGGCTCCCCTTCCCTTCCACCTTGACTAAAACTTCCTGAGCCTTCACCAGAAGCCCAGCAGATTCTGGCACCATGCTTGTACAGCCTTCAGAACTGTAAGCCAAACAAAACCTCTTTTAAAAATAAATTCCCCAGTCTCAGGTATTCCTTTATTGCAATGCCAGACTAATGCACCTTCCAATGGCTCAAGTTCCAGCTGTGCTCTGTCTGTAACCAAATGAGGCACCGCAAGTAAGAACCACCCAGCTAAGCCTGTCAACCCCCAGCCCCAGGAGAGGTAATGGTACATAGTTGTTTTACACCACTAAGTTTTTGGGGTAGTTGGTTGTGCAGTAACAGATCACTGGAACAGTTTAACTAGGAAATAAACTTAAGGGGTTGTAGTTTGTATTTTATTAAAAGTTCTAAGTCTTCTGTTAATTTTCATGGTAAGTGAGGACAGCTTAAACAAATGCCATGATCTATGTTTTAGAATAGCATTTGGCTGGAGGGCACTGGACTCATTGATTTTATGCTTGGTATAAATTCAGATTTGGAGATATATATATATATATATATATATATATATATATATATATAAAATAGATTGAAGAAATCAAGGTAGGTCTCAAGTTTACAAGGAGCTGTTAGTGTGTGTTGTTTGAAGAAATACTGAAAGCTACCCAAAATCATCTCCTTCCACCAGCCTAAAGTCCCCATTAATCCTTTTTCATCTCAACTTACCTAGGAAGGGCAGTACATAAGTCTCCTGGGAACCTGGCAAGACCAGACTACTCTGTCTGGGAGATCAGCTTGCTGAGCCCTGAAGGAGAGTCCTGAAGGAGTGGATCAGAGACAGCTTTTTGAGGTCACTGAGAAAGGTCCAGGCATATGTGGGATGCCAATGTGAAGGAATCTGGGTAGTATGAGACTGGGGCTAGGACAACTCTGAAGACAAACTTCTCTCCCCTCCTAATTCTGCACAGAGCTAGTCTTACATGAAGCTATTGCCAATTATTTTGGGTGCATCTTCTATATCCTAGGCACTATGGTCAGTACTTTACATAGATTATATCTCTTTAACCCTGCCATGACCCTATATGATGGACAGTTTTCACAGTGAAAGAGACACTGTTGATAATTATTCTTTTAATTATTCTAATCTTATAAAAATATTCTATATTCCAGGACTGTCCTAGGCCCACCTGGGCATATGATCACCCCTACCTATGAACAAGTATAGTTCCTCCCCTGATAGTACACCTGAGGAAACTGAGGCTTAGGATGTGAAGCCACTTGCTGAAGGTCACACAGCTGGTAAATGGTGGAGGAGGATTTGATCCAAGTAGTCTGGCTCCTGAGTCTATACTCTCTGCCACTACAGCTAAGTATTGACATAGCTATCGTTTAATGCGAAAGTCAGACTGGAAAGCTGAATTTGGCTCAGAGATTCTGTTTTGGTTGGCATTCATTGATTTTTTTTTTTAGAAATTGGGCTTAGGCCGGGCGCAGTGGCTCACGCCTGTAATCCTAGCACTTTGAGAGGCCGAGGTGGGTGGATCACAAGGTCAGGAGATTGAGACCATCCTAGCCAACATGGTGAAACCTCGTCTCTACTAAAAATACAAAAGTTAGCTGGGCGTGGTGGCGGGTGCCTGTAGTCCCAGCTACTCAGGAGGCTGAGGCAGAAGAATGGCGTGAACCCGGGAGGCAGAGGTTGCAGTGAGCCGAGATCATTCCACTGTGCTACAGCACTCCAGCTTGGGCAACAGAGAGAGACTCCATCTCAAAAAAAAAAAAAAAAAAAAAAATTGAACTTAAATGCCTTTGGGTTGAGGCCTTTTTCTTTCAGTTCATCTTATAATTTCCCTTGGTCCACTTGTCTTTTTTTCATAAGTGTAATCCCTGGAGGCATTTGATTTGGTAGCTCCTAAAGTAATACATTTCTAGCATCCTATGGTATCCCACTGACCATTCTTTCTACTTTCTACCCACAGCCTTCTCTCATCCACTGACCTCTCCAGTCTCTTGTGTATGATACCATAATACCATCAATCTCATAACCCCATTTTCTCCACTCCTCTCTGACCTTCACAGAAGAGCCTGTATATGGGTGAGCTTCTCACTTCTGTCCCAGTGTACCTATATATACAAAAAGTCTCCAAGTGTAGCTGGGTATAATTTCCATTTCATGTGGTCACTCTAAAACCATTGAGTGTACAACATCCAGCAATCACTTGGAAATACCCCTCTAAATTGATGACGGTAGGCAGTGACTATTGAAAATAACTATAAACATTGCTGAGCATTTACTTAATATTTAAAAATTAGGATGAGAAACCCTTAAGCAGGTAGCACAGTTTTTTTTCTTTTTTTCTTTTTTTGAGATGGAGTCTCGCTCTGTTGCCCAGGATGGAGTGCAGCGGCATGATCCCGGCTCACTGCAACCCCTGCCTCCCAGGTTCAAGTGATTCTCCTGCCTCAGCCTCCTGAGTAGCTGGGATTACAGGTGCCCACCACCATGCCTGGCTAATTTTTGTACTTTTAGCAGAGATGAGGTTTCGCCATGTTGGCCAGGCTGGTCTCGAACTCCTGACCTCAAGTGATCCGCCTGCCTCGGCCTCCCAAAGCCCTGGGATTACAGGCATGAGCCACCACGCCTGGCCATGATAGCACATATTTTTAAGTGTTTATAAAAATTGAAGAATTTATTTCTTAAGGAATTTTGTGTATTTTGAGATATTCATGTATATAACTAATCAAAGGTTTAAAAGTTTTGGGCAGTGGCTGGGTGCGGTGGCTCATGCCTGTAATCCCAGCACTTTGGGAGGCCAAGGTGGGCGGATCACAAGGTCAGGAGATCGAGACCATCCTGGCCAACAATATGAAGCCCCATCTCTACTAAAAATACAAAAAATTAGCTGGGCATGGTGGCGGGCGCCTGTAGTCCCAGCTACTCGGGAGGCTGAGGCAGGAGAGTGGCGTAAACCCAGGAGGCAGAGCTTGCAGTGAGCTGAGATCCAGCCACTGCACTCCAGCCTGGGCGACAGAGCAAGACTCCGTCTCCAAAAAAAAAAAAAAAAAAAGTTTTGGGGAGCTTTAAAAATGTCTGAATCACGTACAAGAATTCTGTGAAACCGTAGAAGAAATTCTAATGAAACATGAAAGAATACTTAGATTTCAAGAGCCAAATTTTATTTTACAATGATGAAGATGGACAGAGAACATCTTCTTGATGAAAGAGAAGAGTGATTGAACATGAGCAGCGAGGAAGGACTCATTACATCCAAGTACCAGATGCAAATATCATCAAGCTCTAATCAACATGGGAGAGCATTGCTTGGGAAATGTGCACTCTGGCTCAGGGCACGGTACAGAACTTGGAAACTCTTCTCATCCTTCATACACTCTGATCCAAATAAACCTTGCTTACTTAAAAGAAGACAGCTTCTTTCATGTCTGGTGTTCTCAATGCCCATCAACAGGTCACAGAAACAAACTTTTAATAGAATCTGTTTAAACCTCCAGAAATCTGTATTGTATTACAGGTTTGCTCAAGAATGTGATCATTGGATTAATTAAGGGTTGTGTGTGAGAGGAATGAGATTTTTAATTTACTTGAGCTGATAGTCTTTATGAATATATTAATATACACAGACAAGTAAAATACGTGTATGTGTAGATTTTTATTAATAACTATTAAGATCTACTAGAACGGGGAGGGCTTCCTCAAGTCTAGCCACTTAGTGCCTATTATGTGTACACATCTATAACTAAAATTCTGTCTGTGGGCTTCACAGATTATATAAAGTAGCAGGGAGTTTTCTCTTTTCAGTAACTTAGTTTATGAGGGGGCCTGGATGCTGGTTGTATGGAAAGAATCTTTACAAAATTTCCATTTAGGGAAGTAGTTGGTGACGTTTCTGTGTATTCACCCTGATACTGCATATTCATGAATCACTGCTTGTCAGCACCTCCAGGTTAGGTTAGATGAGCTCTGTGGTGCCTTCTGACTTGGAAATTCTGGGTTTTATGTGACTTATCAGCCATTTTTCCTGTCTGCTCTTGCATCGAGCCATTTTCTACCAGGAGCCTTCTGGTTGCCAAGGGTCAAGCTTATTGTATTAGCTTGGTTCTGTTTGACTGATTCCACATTACTAGGAAGGCTTCTATAAATACAACCAAGAGGGAGAGTTTCCCAAAGCCTTTTATCCAAGGCCATGCCACTAAATTCACGTAGAATAGAAATTTCTCTGGAGCAGTTAGCCTACATTAAAAAGGGCAGTTCTGCTGGGCGTGATGGCTCACACCGGTTATCCCAGCACTGTTATCCCAGCACTTTGGGAGACCGAGGCAGGTGGATTGCTTGAACCCAGGAGTTTGAAACCAGCCTGGGCAATGTGGCAAAATCCCGTCTCTACAAAAAATACAAAAAACAAAACAAAAACTACCTGGGCGTGGTGGCATAGGCCTATGTTTGCATCATCATATCTCTCTCCTGGACCCTACACACCTGTCTCCCTCTTATAAGAACTCATCTGATTACATCAGGCCTACGTGGAAAGCCCAGGACAATCTTTCCATTGCAAGAGCCTTAAATTAATCACACTTTCAGCCCCTTTGTCATGTAAAGTAACATATCCACAGGTTCTAGGGAGTGGGCCATGGAAATCCTTGGGGACGCCACTATTCTACCTACCACGCTCTACCCTGTGTCCCCCAAAGATTCACATCCATCCCAGATGTAAAATATATTCACCCCATCCCAACTTCCCCCAAAGCCTCAACCCATTACAGCATCAACTTAAAGTCCAAAATCTCAGCTAAATCTTATCAGCTCAAAAGTCTCACATCTCATCCTCTAAATGTCTAACTCAGGTATTGGTGAGACTCCAAGTATTACCCGTCCTGGGGCAGCATTCCCCCCTACCTGTGGACCTGCAAAACGAAAAAACAAGTTACCTACTCCTCAAGTACAATGTTGGCACAGGAAATGAATAATGGCTATAGAGATTTCTGATCAAAAAGAGGGAAAATGGAAGGAAAAAAGGAATCATCAATTCCACTCTATTTTGAAATCCAACCAGGTGAACTAGGTTAGGTTTCAAAGCCTACAGATAACCCTCTGTGCCTCAAGACTCCACTCTCTGGGTTCACAGATCTGCCCTTAAAATTGTCCCTTGAGATTAAAGAGTTTAGGCTAAACAAATTTATCTTTAATTTTTCACAAAAGTAACATATAGTTGCGCTGAGTAGTTTTATCGGCCTTTTTATTTTTTATTTTTTATTTCCTACCAAGGGCAAGCAGGCATGGCCTGGTGTCTGCAGTTGGGATGGCACCACCTGAGACTGACCTTGGGTGTCCTGGGCAGTCTACCCTTACTAGAACCACAGGCCCTCCTAATCCCTCAAACTATGAAATAGGGAGATGTGTGGTATATTTGGAGTTCATTGCCCAGCAGGGCTGAACAAGAGCGGACCTCAGGCATGCTTTCTTATTCTTTCCTTTTTCCCCCTTTGGTATAGCTTTATTGAGATATAATTCACATACCATACAATTCACCCATTTAAAGGATAAAACCCAGTGGTTTTAGTACATTCACCGAGTTGTGCAACCATCAGCACAATCAATTTTGGAACATTTATGTCACCCCAGAAGGAAATCTATTCTTGTTAGCTGTTTTTCTCCATTTCACTCTCTCCCCAGCCTTAGGATACTAGTAATCTATTTTCTGTATCTATACATTTGTCTGTTCTGGCCGGGCGGGGTGGCTCACGCTTGTAATCCCAGCACTTTGGAAGGCCGAGGGGGCTGGATCACCTGAGGTCAGGAGTTAGAGATTAGCCTGGCCAACATGGTGAAACTTTGTCTCTACCAAAAATACAAAATTAGCCGGGCATGGGCCTGTAATCCCAGCTACTTGGGAGGCTGAGGCAGGAGAATCCCTTAGAACCTAGGAGGGAGAGGTTGCAGTGACCCGAGATTGCACCACTGCATTCCAGCCTGGGTGACAGAGTGAGACTCTGTCTCAAAAAAAAAAAAAAGAGAGTTGTCTGTCCTAGCCATTTCTATGTAAATGGAATCACACAATATGTGATCTTTTGGTCCTGGCTTTTTAAATCTAGCATAATATTTTCAAGATTCATTCATGTACCATGATTCAGTATTTCATTCCCTTTTATTGTCAAATAATATCCCATGGTATGGATATACCACATTTTATTTATCCATACATCAGCCGATGACTATTCGGTTCCTTTATACTTCTTGACTATTGTTATTAGTGCTGCTGTAAATATTCATGTACCAGTCTTTGTGTGGACATATGTTTTGATTTCTCTTAGGCATATACCTAGGAGTGAGATTGCTGAGTCACCTGGTAACTCTATGTGTAAACTCTTAAGGAATTACCAGACTGATTTTCAAAGAGGCTTCACCATTTTACACTCCTGTCAGGAGTGTATGCAGGTTCTGATTTCTCTACGTTCTTGATGGTTGTTACTTTCTGTCCTTTTTTTATTATAGCCAACCTGGTTGGTAGAAAGTAGTATCTCACTGTGGGCTTTGCATTTCCCTGGCGGTCAATGAAGCTGAACATCTTTTCATGTGATGCGTATTTTCTTTGAAGAAATGTCTATTCAAATCCTTTGCCCACTTTTTAATTGGGTTATCTTTTACTATTGAGTTGTAAGAGTTCTTTGCATATTTTACATGTGAGTCCATTACCAGATATATGATTTGCAAATTATTCCCCTCCTCCTAGCTCTGTGGTTTTTCTTTTTACTTCCTTGGTGATGTTCTTTGAAGCACAGATGCTTTTAATTTTGAAATACAGTTTAAGTAATTTTTTTCTTTTGTTGCTTGTGCTTTTGGTGTCATAACTAAGAAACTGTTATCTCATTCAAAATTGTAAATATTTATTCCTGTGTTTTTGAGCTCTGATATTACCATAAGAAAGCATATTTCTCAACATTCCCATTATGGTTTTTGGCACCTCCATCCTTGCAATTGTTTGGGTCAAAAGGCTTTAAGTCATTCTTGACTTCTCTGTCTCTCTCCTATGCTATTATATAACCATTATATATATCTATTATATTATCAAATTCCTTTAGAATTTTGGGAGTCAGATAGCCTTCTTTCATTTTCTTCTTCCTCCATTTTTTCCCTTCCAGTTCAAGTTGGTGGTGTTTATGCTGGTATACATTCTTCAGAACCTTCTGAGTCTACTGTGTATGTCTTGGGAATATACTTCTTTGGGCAAGAGGCTCCTCTACAGATCCTTCCTAGATAATCCCACCACTATTCCTGGCTTCTGCTGAGATGGCTGAGGGAATCAATGACTCACATGCCTTACCTCCTCAAGTCAAAGGTCTAACCCTTCTGTATAACTAAATAATCTGAACTTTTGATTCTTCAAGACACAAGTGGAAAGGCCATGTAGCCACATCCTTGGTTTTCTCTCCAGAGCACTTTTTCCTGACAACAAATTTCCTAATTTTAGTGTCTTTGGTAATTGGTATAGGCTGGGAATATTGCAAATCATCAATCGTCACTTATTTTTGTTTAACACTTCTTCCCTTAATCAATATTTTTTCCACTCTCATTTTACTATAAGCAGCAAGAAGAAACCAGGCCCTACTTTCAACACTGCTTAGAAATTTCCTCCGCTAAATATCTCAGTTTATCGCTACAAGTTCTGCTTTCTACATAACTATAGAGCATAATTCTGCTAAGCCTTCTGTCACTATGGAACAAGGATCGCCATTTTTCCAGTTTTCAATATCATGTTTCTCATTTTTTCCTGAGCCTTCACCAGCAACACCTTCAATGCCCACATTTCGACCAACAGTATGCTTATGATCATTTAAATATTTTCAGATACTGTATGTTTTCTCTACTCAGCTCCTCATTTCCTTCTGAGTCCCTCTCAGCAGAGCTGTTAACATCCGTATTTCTTCTTCTTTTTTTTTTTTTAGACGGAGTCTCGTTGTTGTTGGCCCAGGCTGGAGTGCAACCGCATGATCTCAGCTCACTGCAACCTCCCCCTCCTGGGTTCTAAGGGATTCTCCCACCTCAGCCTCCCAAGCAGCTGAGATTACAGGCGGCTGTCACCACACCTGGCTAATTTTTGTATTTTTAGTAGAGATGGGGTTTCACCACGTTGGCCAGGCTGGTCTTGAACTCCTGACCTCAGGTGATCCACCTGCCTCAGCCTCCCAAAGTCCTTGGATTATAGGCATGAGCCACCGCACCCAGTCAACATCCATATTTCTACTAACAGTCTGCTCGAGACGATCTAGGCTTTCTCTATCACGCTCCTTACAATTTTTCTACCCTATGCCCACTACTGAATTCTAAAGCAACTTCTACATTTTTAGGTATTTATTACAGTACCACTTACAAGTACAAAAATTTGTTATCAGTCAGGGTTACACCAGAGAAACAGAACAACCAGTAGGAGATATTTATTAAGAGATTTATTGCAAGAATTGGCTTACATGATTGCGGGAGCTGACTAGGCATGTTCAAAATATGTAAGGCAGGCAATCAGGAAGGGCAGGCTGGAAACTCCTGGGCATGCCGTGAATCTAATCTCCACAGGCAAAATTTTCTTTTTTAGGGAAGCCTCAGTCCTGCTCTTAAGAACTTTCAACTGAGTAGATCAGGTCCACCCAAATTATTAGGATAATCTTCCTTACTTAAAGTCAACTGATAGTGGACTTTAATCACATCTATAAAATACCTTCACAGCAACACCCAGTTAGTGTGTGACTGAATAACTGGGTTCTGTAGCCAAGTCAAGTTGATACATCAAACTCACCACCAGAGCTTCTCAAGCCCTGGCCCTGAAGTTGCACAGTGTCTCTTCTGCTGCATTCTGTTGGTCAAAGCATCTTACAGACCAGGCCGGAGCTGATGTGGGAGCTGATTTAGACCCAACTTCTTGATAGGAATCGTGGCAAAGAACTTTTAAAACTTTTAATCTATCACAATCTGTACATCATACTTAGAACAGACGTCGCACATGGCGAGCATTCAATATATTATGATTATTATTTCAAAGCTACTATTAACTATGACTTGATATTGTTGGATCTGGATAATTTAAACGTGGGTATTCATTAAACTATTATTTGGCATATGTTTTAAATTTTGTATAATAAAAAGTAAAAAAAATATATACCAACTACTATTAATATAACCTTTTCCCTTTCCTTTTAACTTTTTGCTTCCTTTTACATTTTGATTTCATTTTCTTCTCTTTTGTCTCCAAACTCATTGACACTTACCTATCCTGGCCATTTTTCTCTATCCTAAAAAACTTGCAGGATTGATAGTTGCACCTGTGATGACTGTGCTTCCAGAGAGGCAGTGCCAGGCAGTAAGGATGCAGGAGAGGGCAAAGTCAGCGTGAAGACCTCCAAGAGCAGCAGTCAGGTGAGAAGACAGGCAGGCTACACCATTGGTGAAGTGAGGCAGTTGTGCTAAACTCTCACCCCAAACTTCCTTTGGCCTCCATATTTTTTGAAAACCACTTCTCTGTTTTGACCTCCAGAAAAAAAAAGGTTCTGTAGTGCTGTGTTTGACTACTAATCAAAGAAGCAAGGTGGAGGGATCGGGGCAAGCTAGAGAGTGGAGGACGCAAAAGAAAGAAAAGGGATCATGAATTTACTACACACAGAACCCAGCACTCCTGGGTCCGAGACCATGAGTAATTTCTCTCTATGGCTGGGAGCTGGCCCTGGAAACTGAACTCATGTTTCTGACATTTCATAGTGAAAAGGTGAAGGAAGTACAAAGACTAGGACAACTTATTCATTTTTCCTCTTCTCTAGTTATCTTTTTGTTTACTTCCTGGGCTTTTTTTTTTTTTTTTCCAATCTAATTCTTCTATTGAGTATTTCTTTTCTGCTATCATTTTAAAATTTCTAAGATCTCTTTAAAAAATGTCTCTGAGGCCGAGACGGGCGGATCACGAGGTCAGGAGATCGAGACCATCCTGGCTAACACAGTGAAACCCCGTCTCTACTAAAAATACAAAAACTTAGCCGGGCGAGGTGGCAGGCGCCTGTAGTCCCAGCTACTCGGGAGGCTGAGGCAGGAGAATGGCGTGAACCCGGGAGGCAGAGCTTGCAGTGAGCTGAGATCCGGCCACTGCACTCCAGCCTGGGTGACAGAGCGAGACTCCGTCTCAAAAAAAAAAAAAAAAAAAGTCTCTGAATTTTTTTGTTATGATAATCCATTCCTTTTTACAGTTGCAACACCTCTGAACTCTCTAAAGATGTCAATAACCATTCTTTTTTTTGTTGTTGTTGAGACGGAGTTTCCATCTTATCACCCAGGCTGGAGTGCAATGGCACGATCTCGGCTCACTGCAACCTCCACTCCCCAGTTTCAAGCAATTGTCCTGCCTCAGCCTCGCGAGTAACTAGGATTACAGGTGTGCGCCACCATGTCCAACTAATTTTTGTATTTTTAGTAGATACAGGGTTTCATCATGTTGGCCAGGCTAGTCTCAAACTCCTGACCCCAGGTGACCTGCCCACCTTGGCCTCCCAAAGTGCTGGGATAACAGGTGTGAGCTACCAAGCCTGGCCAATAACCATTCTCTTGAAGATTTATTCTTCCTGCTTTGTTTGTTTCTTCAGATTATTTTGTTCTGTTTGTTTTGGATTCTACTCTCATGATAGAGGCTTTCTTCATCTAGCTGAGGGTACTTGGTTTCAATTCAAAGAAAGGTTTGAATAAGCTGATTGAAGGCTATTGATTTTAGGAGTTCAAACATTTTGGCCATTTTGTTTGGGAAACCTCCACTGTCAGTATTTTTGTGTCTTTCCTCTTGGGCTGATCAGATCCTTCATGCAAGGATCTAATCTGGGCATCAGACAGTGCTGGCCAATAGACCTTTCTGTGATGATGAGAATGTTCTAGATCTGCATGTTCCATATGGCTATTGAGCACTTTAAATGTGGTTAGTGTGAGTGCGGGCTGAATTTTAAATTTTATTTCATTTTACGGCTAGTGGCACTACATTCCATAGTACAGTTCTAGAAGTGTCCTTGAGAGGCATTGACAGATAAACGTTCATTTAATCTCCTTTTTTTTTTTCAGCACAATATTTTCATCTTCAACTATAGCTGATGTTCCTTTCCAGAAAAGAAATCCT
Organism: Theropithecus gelada; assembly: GCF_003255815.1. NCBI lineage: Eukaryota > Metazoa > Chordata > Mammalia > Primates > Cercopithecidae > Theropithecus > Theropithecus gelada. The sequence goes on from NC_037683.1 coordinate 97,627,812, forward strand.
TCAGTCTTTTGCCAGTGCTGAGAGATGAGTCACCTGGCCAGGCTGAGCATGGGATGGCATTTAAGAGAATGACTCTTTCTAGAGCATCTTCTGTTTAGCCTCACTTTCATGACCACTCCTCCAAGTATCTGGGCTGACAGTTTCAGGGCCTTTGGAGGTTGCTTCTTGGTTTTCTCCGTGCTGATTAGAATTAGGATTTCTTGATTTTTGGTGTCAATCATCCTTGCCCCTCTGGTTCGCAGCTTTCAACATTTTGTTCCTAATCTTTCCTCTGCTTTCTCTTTGTCCTTGCGAGTTTATAGAGTTTTAAAAATATCTTTAGTGTCATTAGTGAGATTTCAGGAGGGAGCAAAAGTGGATGAGTAGGTCCAGCCTTCCATCTTTAGCAGGACATTGCTAAATGACCTAACTTAAAAGTTGCTCTACTGTAGGATAACTGTATCATGTAATCTCACAATTCTGTAGAGTCTTCAGATCATGTAGTGCTCTTACCTGTCTAGTTTGTTTTGTCAATGTCTCTGTGAGCAAGTGGAAAACAAAGAACAATAAAGATGAGGAAAACAACTACCAAATGTTGAGCACGTACAGTCTTCCCAGCAATTATGCAATGGGTATTACAATCACTTTCCCATTTTACAGATGAGGAAACTGAATCTTAAAGTTAGGTTGTGCAATTGAGGTTTGCACACTGATCTGCTAGACTGTAATGTTCTTGCTCTTCATCAGTGATCTGTCCGGGTGTGAGAAGATCTGGATTAAAATCTCAGGTCTGATAACATAGTCAATAAAAACTAACATTCATTGAAAGCTTATTAAATAGGAAAACATCTCTAAACACTTTACATATATTATTTCATTTAATCCTTGCCCCAACTCTGTAAAATAAGTACTATCTTATTCCTATTTAACAGATGAAGAAACTGAGGCATGGAGGTTAAGTAACCTGTCTAAGGTCACACAACCAGCAGGTAGTAGAACTAGAATGGTGACCCCACATAGAATAAGTCTTCGGAGGCTTATTGGTCAAATGAGGACAATAATACCTGCTATCTCAGGTATCTGCTCCACCAAATTATTGTGAGCATCAAATTTAACGTGAGAAAACAATTAATAAATCAATCTACACTGAGAAGGCATTGTTGTTCTCCGTTTCAAGCAGACTTGAAGCCAGAAATCCTTCTGATCTCTGGTCAAATACGCTGAACATGAAACCCTTAATTCCGCTCGTATCTCCAGGACATTTTGGTTTCCATTTTTGCCTGTCTTCTGCTTTTGCCAGTTGTAGCTCAAAGGTGAAGATGAGTCTTGGATTTCCGTAAGTTCAAACTATCTTTTGTCTCTGGAAATTTGGTGCATTGTTACAAATATATAAAGCAGAACCCCATCGGTGTGGGCACAGATTCCAAGCACTATTGACAGCCCTGCACCCTGAATTCTCTCTGTGGTTACCACATCAGCCCCACCCCAACCTCAATTCAACATCTTGCATTACGGTGTTTCCTATGGGTTGCCATGGCCCTCTGCCCACAAGGGCTGGCTCCATTTCTCAAGTCAATGGGGGTGCCCATTGAGCTGTCCTCTGTAGAGTCATCTCCCGTCTGTTCATCTCACGTTCCAGGCTCCAGAAGATGTGACATGGGTTTGTATGACATTCTTATGGGGGACGCTATCAGATATTCAAGTGCATGTGCCCACTGGTCTTGTGGTTATGGAACTTATTAGGATTTATTAATCTTAAAAAGTCAGTTCTTTTCTTCCAGAAATAAGCCTTCCAAAAGGTCAGCTTGGTTTTAATTAAGAGTGAATCTTTTTTTGCAGGTTAAATTGTGAGTCCAAACGGCTGCATTGATGGGATCCCACAGCAGTCAGTACTGCAGTAATTAGCAGACAGGAAGGCTCTGTGTTCAATAGGGTTGAACTGCTTTAATGAGAGGAAAGTTCCTGCTAGTGAATGACATTTACTGCAGCTTTTCCATGGAGGGGGTGGTGGTGAGTGCTCTGTGCTCTCCTCTCCATCATCCTGTCTTGCTTGCTCTGTGCCCCTTCTTACCCTCTTTCTCTTCCATTCTGGTTTCCTTTCTCTGGTGGCTCTCTCCTCCTTTCCTCCCTGGGGAAGGAGACTGGAAACCTCTCTCTTCAGTGCCCTTTGGAAACCAGTGTCTACTTACCACCCCCTGGGCCATTGGCAGAGCTTCAGCTCTGGGTGCTGACCTACTTCTGCTGCAAATTTTCTAGGCATTTGGAATCCCTGCCAGCAATGTGGAGGAGTATGCAGTGAGCCAGCGAAACCCAGAATGTTAGAAGGAGGCTGGTGTCTCCCAGAGCTAGGTCGGAAGCACTGGCAGGGCATTAAATAACGATATCGCATAGACTGAGAAAGACATTCTCTTCCCAGGTCTGTTTCAGTCCTTCCAATGAATCAAAGAGCGAGCCATGTGTCCTCTTTCAACAGAGAGCAAGAGCGGCCCTCAGCACTCTAGCTGATGGTGGGCAAGAAGATCTGGCTAGAATTTAATAACATTGTTTAGTTTTCATGGGTGGCCAGTGAGATTGCATTTTCATTGATGGTAATGAGGTCAGATTTCCTTTGTTAATAAATGTATGTGTGTATAGAAAGGACTGGGTTTGAAGAAGAGTATTTAATCATCCATTGTTCAGGTGGCGGTGCTACATATGGCCAAATCACAAAGCAGGTAGTACAAGGGTGGTCAGGTGGGGAGGAAGGCCCTTGCTGCTGTGGTGCCTGCAGACCTCTGCTGAGAGCCCTGAGCAGGCAAGGGACGGTGATGACCCTGTGGAGCCCTCCTCTCACAAAGCTGAGGTTCTGAAGGCCACAGGTTGACTCGATGTTTCCCCTTTGCTCCCTGCCCCCTGCCCCTGCAAATTATCTTTGGCTGATGCTTGCCCTATTTGTGTACGGGAAAAGGTGAGGGATATTCAAACAACTTCACTGAACACGTTGTACCCACTTAGGCACGAACTCCCCCTGCCTCAGGAATCCCTCCCCAAGTCTAGACCTAGATCCTTTTATTTGTTTATTTTTATTTTTGAGACAGAGTCTCACGCTGTCATCCAAGCTGGAGTGCAGCGGTTTGATCTCGGCTTACTGCAACCTTCGTCTTCAGGGTTCAAATGATTCTCCTGCCCCAGCCTCCCTAGTAGCTAGGACTACAGGTGCACACCACCTCACCCGGCTAATTTTTGTATTTTTAGTAGAGATGGAGTTTTGTCATGTTGGTCAGGTTGGTCTCGAACTCCTGACCTCAAGTGATCTGCCCACCTCAGCCTCCCAAAGTGTTGGGCTTACAGGCATGAGTCACCGCGCCAGCCTGGATCTAGATCCTTTTAAAGAAATCCTGAAGGCAGCCATGAAGGCCAAGCTACATCCCCTGACTTGCTCATTCAGGGTCTGCTCTCTCTGCAGGGCATGACTACTGTGTGTCACGGTTCAGACCAGGGGAGTGCCCTTATGTATGGATGATACAGCTCCTCACCCCACCCACGGTCTTTCAGGGGCCAGCTACCTCTTGGTTGAAGGATAATCACTCCCGTGGCCCGTGCCCATGTTGGACACAAGTGAAAGGCAGCAGAGGACCAGCTACTGGCAGAACAAGGGAGATGACTTCTCCAGCACCTCCCTCTTCTGCCTCCGCAGCTGAGCATGCTGGTCAAGCAACTGCTTTTTGGCAGAGGGGCAGCCAGAGACATCTCTCTTGTTCACAGCTTACACAGTAAAGATCTTTCCAGAAAACTTTTTAAAAACACAACTTTGAGCCCTGAGTTTTTAGTCGTTCTGTTATAAGATACAATTTTAAAGTGCTGCTTTTTTTTTTTTTTTTAATGACTTTCTTTTCTAGGAGAGGGTGAGTGTGTGTGCTTGGCCCAGTGGCCCTTGCTTGGCGGCAGAAGCCTTTCAGTGTAGAGCAGTGTCCTCCCCACGTCCCTCTGGCCTCACCACTTGGGTGGGTGCTGGCTTGCTTCCACCCACCAGTCTTCTCTCTTGCCCAGGAAGCAGAAGTGTTGGTGAATTAACAGCCTTCAGGCCGGGCACAGTGGCTCACGCCTGTAATCCCAACACTTTGGAAGGCCAAGGCAGGCAGATCACCTGGGGTCGGGAGTTTGAGACCAGCCTGGCCAACATGGTGAAACTCCATCTCTACTAAAAAGGTAAAAATCAGCCGGGCGTGGTGGTGGGCACCTGTAGTTCCAGCTACTCAGGAGGCTGAGCAGGAGAATCGCTTGAATCTGGGAGGCGGAGTTTGTGGTGAGCCAAAATTGTGCCACTGCACTCCAGCCTGGGCGACAGAGTGAGATTCCATCTCAAAAAAATAAATAAATAAAAAACAAACAAACAAACAAAAATAGAAACAAAGAAGAATTAGCAGCCTTCAACCAAAGACTGACAAGAATTGATACACAAGTACTGCACCCCTTCACTCCCAGGGGGCAGAACTCGGAGGTATGTACACTACACTGGCTCCTAGGGTTTTCCCAGTAGAATTAAGCTATTTCATCTGGATCTCTGTGCTGTGATTTGAATGTGTCCCCTAAAAAGCATATCTTGGAAACTTAATTCCAAAGCATCAATGTTGGGAGGTGGGGCCCAATGGGAGGTATTTAGGTTACAAGGGCTGTACCCCTCATGAATGGATTAATGCTGATTATAAAAGGGCTTGAGGCTGTGAGTTTGAACTGTCTCTCTCACCTTTTCACTTTTTGCCTTGGCATAACACAGCATAAAGGCCCTTGCCAGATGTGGGCCCCTTGATCTTCAACTTCCTACCTTCCAGAACTATAAGCCAAATAAACTTCTGCAGATACGACAGAACTGGGAGGGTGATAATTTTTATTATAAATTACCCAGGCTGTGATATTTGTGTTATAGCAGCACAAAACAGACTAAGACACCTGTTCCTAGGCTTTGCTTCAGACATAAGCATATTGCTGGAGTAAAAACTAAGTCCTCTATTTTAATCGTTAGGATTTTTTTTTATACACTCAGGTTGGATATAATATCTTACATGTAAACATTCCCATTAAGAGTAATCTCAGCATTTTGGGAGGCCAAAGTGGGTGGATTGCTTGAGCCCAGGAATTCAAGACCAGCCTGGGCAACATAGTGAGACCCTATCTCTACAAAAAGTACAAAAATTAGCTGGCCATGGTGGTATTTACCTGTAGTCCCGGCTACTTGAGAGGTCGAGGTGGGAGGATTGCTTAAGTCCAGGAAGCCAAGGTTGCAGTTGACATAGTTGACATCAATTAAGCCCAAGATGTCTCACTGCAACAGATGTTTCGGGTAAAATTTGTAACTCAGGGCACAAACATTGGTCTAATGGCGGCATATCTTTGGTGTGCAGAGAAGGCCTTGGTGCTCCTACTGAACAGGACACCCTCCCTGACCTAAGTTGTCACAGACTTCGTTAACTCTTGCTAGAACCTAGATGTTCATCTTTAGCAAGCCTGATATCCAGGGGAAAGGCAATCAGAGATAATTGAGGAAGAATGAAAATTATAGCATGTGCTGTCTTAGCTCATGGGTGGCCAATTTGAGAAAGTGAAAAAAATGAAACCATGCTGTGTATTCTAAAGAGAAGCTGGGAGCCATGGAAGGAGATTTATCTAAAAACAGGTTTATTCCCCAATGGAGAACTTACTGGATAGCCTGGAACTTGGAGCCACAAGGCCTAGTCCCTTGCTGCAGTATCATGCACACTCCTATTTCCTGACTTTACATGCCATTCTCCTGTCAGGAAATCCTTCCTCTTCATCACTTAAGACATGGCTTAAACACTGCCTTCTCTAGAAGATTTTCTATGAAGCAAATCTATGTTCGTATAGGAGATATAGGTTGTCAAGAACTGTGAAGGGTCTGCAATTTTATACTACTTGCAAACTAACAAGTTCACCTACTACAGTTTCATGGCTGCTGGCAGAAGACAGGAGACTCTTGGATCAGAGATAAAGGATTTTATCATTTACAGCTATAGTATTAGCCAGAGTGTCAGCAGTTGTGCCAGTTCCCTGAGCCCCAGTTCTCACAGAGTGATGCAAAGAAGGCCACATGTCACTTGTTAGTTACATTATAGGAGAGGAACCCTGAGCTCAGGGAGTCTGAATCTTTTATAATGGGCAGTAAGTATGTCTGCCCTTTGGTCCAGCAGAGACAATATCTCTGTCTTCTAAAGGCTCTTCACTGTTCAAACATTCTTGAGATAATAGGAACAAAGGGAGTCGTGCCTCTGCTCAAAGATGTGCAGAAACATGAGAGATGGATGCCAAATCATCTTCCACCATAGATCAAATCTAGAGGACTGTTGTAATCAAGTCAACAAGCAGTTTAGTGGTTAAGAACACAGATTGCATGAGTTTGAATCCCAGCCTCACCTTGTATTAGCTATATGACTTTGGGTAAGTTATATAATTGACCAGTGCCTCAGTTTTATCATATGTAAGATGGGAATAGTGATGGAACGTATTTCTTGGGTGCCTATGATGATTAAGTGACTAAATATTTCCAAAGTGCTTAGAATAGTACTTGGAATGTTAAAAATTCTATATGTTTATAAAAGTAAGAACTAGGAAGTAGTCAATGCATTCCCTGATGGCTTGTAGTTAGGACCCCATGTCCCTTGTGACAGTCTCATCAAACACTGGCTGAAGTGTCTCAGCTAGGAAGTGAAATCCATACATAGTTCATATAAACTTTGGGAAATTTGAGTACATTTCCTCATTAGGAAAGGTGCAACTGGCATAATCAATGTGGGCAATTCAATTTTTTAAAAAATGATTATGTTTCATAAATATTGTCTTCTATTTATATAGAGGTTACAAAGATACAGGTCTATCTTAGAGATGAAGCTTCTCTCCAATTAAATGTGACTTCTCACCTCTAAATTCCCCTAGCACTTTATACTTTTCTTGTATCTTTTTGGTGTGTGTGTATTTGTGTGAGCGAGTGTGGTTTGTGGTCACTCCCAGTAAACTCTAGGAGTTTCTGAAGAGTGAGGGCTGTGTCCTGCTCAGTTTGGTGGAACTGACATGACTCATGCTAACGTGGGGCCTGGCACAGAGTGAGGGTTCATCCACTGTCGACTCCAGCTGAAGCAGAGTCACCCCAGTCTTCAAAGTGGTTTTCCTGACTGGCCTGGGGACTACAATGTCACAGAAGCCAATGCTGTGACTTGGCTGGTGGAGGTTCTCCGTGTGGGTGCAGGGATGGAAGGGGCAGTATGGGGGATTTTGCAAAGACAAAACTGACCTGGCAGATGGAAGCTGTTTAATTTACTAAATTCTTTCCCCCTACTAGTGTGACATGTGCAGCAAGTCAGGTGACTGAGAGTGTTTGTGGGAAGAGGGTATTAGTGTACCAGGGTGAGGAGCCACTGCAGTAGGAAGATGGAAAATGCAGCAAGAGATTGGGGAGTAGAGGGAGAAAACTTCCCCTGAGGCTAATAGTCTTTCTAGTTTTGTGCAAATATCATTTTAAGACTCTGGAAAAATGCGGCCGGGTGTGGTGGCTCATACCTGTAATCCCAGCACTTTGGGAGACTGAGGCAGGTGGATCACCTGAGGTCAGGAGTTTGAGACCATCCTGGCCAACATGGCGAAACCCTGTCTGTACTAAAAATACAAAAATTAGCCAGGTGTGGTGGCAGGTGCCTGTAATCCCAGCTACTCAGGAGCCTGAGGCAGGAGAATCACTTGAACCCGGGAGGTGGAGGTTGCAGTGAGCCGATACTGCGCCACTGCAATAAAGGCAGGGGTAAATTTCAGGAAAGCAGAAATTACAGACAAAATTGTAAATCAATGCATGCAGATTACACATTGGTTTTAGCCTGTTAAAGCGAACTAAATATGGCCTGAGAAGGACTCCGTCCTTCTGTAGTTGGGTCCTTGTGGATGAACTGCAACCTAGTTTAATATGTGGACAATATTGAAAATCTAACTTAGGAGTATGCACCTGTAACAATAGCTGAGTTTTGGCCAATCCCAGCGGCCGTGCCTCAACCACTCACACTGCTGAGTGTTCACATTTTGTTCAAATAAGGCAAACACTGAGCTGTAACCAATCCAGCTGTTCTGCACCTCACGTCCAATTTCTGTACATCGGTACCTTTTTTTTTTTTTTGTCTGTAAATCTCCTTCCACCATGTGGCTATGCTGGAGTCTCTGTGAATCTGCTGTGATTCTGGGGGCCGCCCAATTCGTGAATCGTTCATTGCTCAATTAAACTCCTTTAAATTTAATCTGGCTAAAGTTTTTCTTTTATCAAGCCTAAAACGGCAGGATATCTTGAAGCAGGGCCTTAAAAGTCATGGGTAGATTCAAAGCTTTTCTGATTTGCAATTGGTTAAGGAAGACAGGCTCTGTTTAAACACTTGGGTACAGCAGAAAAGAATGTAGGCTCTGGCCTGTGGGCGTGACTTCCTCCAGGCTCCTCAGGAAGAAATATAGAACAAAGAAAGGTGGTCAGGGTTCAGGCTTCAGTTTCCCTTAGCTGAGGTCCATTTGCCTGCAAATCTGTTTGGTGAGAGTCTGGGTTTCTGTAACACAACTTGGAGACATGGGTTAAAATGTTATCTTTAGTTTCCCTAGGGGAACCAAATGTCGCATAATTCTAGCTTCCTTGGCTGTTGTTTTAGAGTACCCTGTTTCTTATGAAGTTGCTTATTTACTTCTCAGGGCTAGCGATGTGCTTGGATCTTTTCTAGAAGGAATTAAAGATATTCCTTTATTTCCATACTTGGGTGGGGGGCTCTCAGGCCCCTAAGAGGGAGGCCCTGCTCCATCTCAGTGTCTTGGGGAATTCTACCTAGGACAGGTCTGATTATTGCTCTGCTAAAAAGCAGAAGCCTGTGCCTCTGTTCTGGAGATGTGAGGGCCACAAGATGAAGTCTGAAGGGCAGAAAAACATTCTAGGTGTAAAAGGAATGCATTCGAGGTAAGTTCCTTCCAGGAACTCTGAGAGTGAGTTGACGTAGTGGGCCAAGGTGGTTGCAGTGGTCAGTAGGAAGTGGTTCATTGTGGTCAGATCTGGAATATGCCTGGAAGGTATAGAGGGGGAGGATTTGCTGATGAGTTGAATGTGGGGTGTGAGAGAAAGAGAGAAGTCAAGGATGACTGCAAGGCTTTTAGTCTGTGCCTGAGGATCAGCAACAGAGTCATTATTATTCAGTGTAGAATATGGAGTATGGAGCCGGGCGTGGTGGCTCACGCCTGTAATCCCAACTCTGATGGATCAGCAACAGCGTCATTATTATTCAGCGTAGAATATGGAGTATGGAGCCGGGCGCGGTGGCTCATGCCTGTAATCCCAGCACTTTGGGAGGCCGAGGCAGGCAGATCACGAGGTCAGGAGATCAAGACCATCCTGGCCAACATTGTGAAACCCCGTCTCCACTAAAAATACAAAAATTAGCTGGCCATGATGGTGTGCACTTGTAATATCAGCTACTTGGGAGGCTGAGGCAGAATAATTGCTTGAACCTGGGAGGCGGCAGTTGCAGTGAGCCGAGATCACACTACTGCACTCCAGCCTGGCAACAGAGTGAGACTCCATCTCAAAAAAAAAAAAAAGAAAAGAAAAGAAAAAAGAATATAGAGTATGGATTTAAGAGGAGTAATAGATATCCTGGTAGAGATGTTATGTAGGCAACTGGATGTCAGAATCTGGAGTTCAGGGAAAAGGTTAGGGCTGGAAATACAAATTTCAGAGTCACCAGGGTATAAATGGTTTATGAAGTCGAGGAACCGGATGATATCCCCTGGGCTTGGGTGCAGAGAGAGTACTGAGTCCCGAGACCCTCCACCATTTAGAGATCTGGAAAAGGAGGCCAGTGCAAGAGAGCAGTCCCCTATATTTTCTGAGATAGAAATACAGAAGAAGCCCCGTTTTCACTGCTGCTATTTGTAATCAGCTGTAATGCCTATTGAATGCATTAAACCAACTTAAGCATTTTAGAGTATGAGAATTTGAAGAGGCCCTCATCATCACGTGGTCCAGTGTTTTGCACACTGTGGGTCATACAAGGTCAGAAAACCAGTTTATTGAATCCTGACTGGCATTTTTAAACGAGTGAACTAAAATAGAAGAATTCAGAGTGTTACATGTAGTAGAGATAAGTATTGTTTTTGGAGCTACTCTTTCATTGTGTGAGTGCGTGTGTGTGTGTGTGTGTGTGTGTGTGTATGCATGTGTGTGTGTACTGGTCACTATGCAATTTTTCTTTTTCCTTTGGCCCTCAGGTGCACAGAATTGAACTAATTATAATCCTTGGTTTGGGACACCGCAGTATTGTCGTGATGCATAAGTGACCACTGTCTTTTACCTATTGTGTAATATTTTAATTTAGAAAATAACATAAAAGTCACTCACAACTAAGAGCTAGAACATTTCCAATAATTTACATTTGACAACCCTCTGCCTCCCCAACCCCAGGTAACCATGTCCTTAATTTTGTGTTTATCTTTCCCTTTCTCTTTTTTTATTCTTTTAATCTTACTATTTGTAAACAATATGTTGTTTAAATATGCTTTTTAAAAACTTTTCTTTTTTTTTTTTTTTTTTTTGAGAAAGGGTCTCGCTTCGTTGCCCAGGCTGGAGTACAGTGGTGTGATCTTGGCTCACTGAAACCTCTGCCCCCTGGGATCAAGCAATTCTCCTGCCTCAGGCTCCTGAGTAGCTGAGTCTACAGGCGTGTGCGACAATGCCTGGCTAATTTTTGCATTTTTAGAAGATACGGGGTTTCGCCACGTTGGCCAGGCTGGTTAAAAACTTTTTATGATGGAACATTTAAAATATATAAAAAAGCAGAGAGAGCAGTATAAAAAAAATCCTCACGTGTCTATCAGTTTCCATAATGACCAACTCATGACCAGTCTTGTTTCATTTGTACCCCTATTACTCCAATTGGAAGCAAATCTTCCAGATAACATATCATTTTAGCCATAAATATTTCAGCATAAGGCTTAATGAATACAAAATCATTATTATATCTAAGAAAATGTAACATTTAAAAATATCATTAAGGCCGAGCACAGTGGCTCATGCCTGTAACCCCAGCACTTTGGGAGAGCGAGGCGGGTGGATCACCTGAGGTTAGGAGTTCGAGACCAGCCTGACCAATATGGTGAAACCCCATCTTTACTAAAAAAATACAAAAATTACCCAGGCGTGGTGGTGTGCACCTGCAGTCCCAGCTACTCGGGAGGCTGAGATAGGAGAATTGCTTGAACCTGGGAGGCGGAGGTTGCAGTGAGCCGAGATCATGCCACTGCACTCCAGCCTGGGTGACAGAGCAAGACTCTGTCTCAAAACAAATAAAAATATCGTTAAATATCCCATCATTTTCAGAGTCCCAATTGTCTTAAGAATTCTCTCATTTATGAAAAAAATCAAAAACTTGAACTCTGACCTGATAATTAAAAATATTATGAAATTTTTTTTGGTTAGTATGGTTATGTAGTTTATGGTTATTAATATTTTGGTTATTTTTGTTATTGTTTTCTATTTTATTTTATTTTATTTTTTGAGGCAGAGTCTTGCCCTGTCGCCCAGACTGGAGTGCAATGGTGTGATCTCAGCTCACTGCAACCTCTGTCTCCCAGGTTCAAGCGATTCTCCTGCCTCGGCCTCCTGAGTACAGGCGCGTGCCACCACACCTGGCTAATTTTTGTATTTTTAGTGGAGACGGGGTTTCACCATGTTGACCAGGCGGGTCTTGAACCCCTGACCTCAGGTGATCCACTCGCCCCAGCTTCCCAAAGTGCTGGGATTACAGGCGTGAGCCACCGCACTTAGTGTATTTTTGTTTTTTTTTAAGAAGATTCTGTATTTTTGAGAGAGAGAGATATATATGAGAATTTTGAATATATATATATATATTCAGTATATATATACACACACATATATGTATACTGAAATACTTATGAATGAGATGATAGAATGTCTGGGATGTGGTATGAAATAATACAGGAATGGTGATGAGTGGGTGGGGTTTAGTTGAAATGATATTGCAATGAATTGGTTGTTATTGAAACAGAGTGACAGAAATGTGGGGATTTATTAAACTGCTCTGTTAATTTTATACATGTTTAGATTTTTCCATAGCAACAATAACAAAAAAATCAATAAAAAGACCCCAAAGTGAATAAACATTCTAATGCGTAAGTCCTTAAGCACATGTTTCTTTAGGGTATAAACTTGGAAGTGCGTCTTCAGTCTACTAGAGAGTGCCAAGTTGCTCCCCAGAGTCAACTGTCAGTCTTTGACAGAGTCCAGTAGGAACTCAGATTGCCTCCCTTGAGGACAATGAACCGCCTCTCTTGTGTTAAGCCTTTTCTGCAGTTCCCATTGTGATTCTGCTGGGGTTGGAGAGGAGGGTGCCTCGACTCCTGAGGGCGATGGGACCGTGAGGGGATGCAGCTGGATCCAAATAGCAATTTCTGGACCATGAATCCTTGCCTAAGTCAACTTACTGTTTTTCTCCTACCTTTGAGCCTTTATGCTGGGTATCAAGTTATAAAACTGAGCTGGAGTCTGCTCACCCAGCACAGTAAGACCAGACATCCACACTGAGGTTCTGCAGTGATAGAATGGAAGCTGTTGGTTTGCAGGGTGCCAAGCAAGGAGGACCAGACCATAATGCTCAAATCCTGACCTCCCCGATATCTTGCAGGAAGAGGTTTTTAAAGGCAGGGGTAAATTTCAGGAAGCAGAAGTTACTGGCAAAATTAGAAATCAATGCATGAGGTTACACACCGGTTTTGGCTTAAAAGGGTGAGTGATCTTGAAGCAGTGACTTACAGGTCATGGGCAGGTTCAAAGCTTTTCTGATTTGCAATTGGTTAAGGAAGACAGGCTCTATTTAAACATTTGAGGTCAGCAGAAAATAAAATGTTAGCTCTGGCTTATGGATATGACTCCCTCCGGATCCCTCAGGAAGAATTTAGAACACAGAATGGTGGTCAGAGTTCAATCCTCAGCTCCTTCTTATCTGGGGCTACTTGGATCTGTTTGGTGAGAGTCCGAGTTTCTGAAAAACAACTCAGAGTCATAGGTTCAGATGTTACCTTTAGTTTCGATAGGGGCACCAAATGTCTCCTGACTCCAACTTTGTTTGCTATTGTTTCAGGCCACTAATTACTTCTCGTTGCTTACCGAGTTGTTCATTTACTTCTCACAGCTAACTAGCTAGGTACCTGGAATTCCCCTTTCAAGGAACTCCAGATTTTCCTTTATTTTCATACTTGGGGGGCTCACAGGCCCCTAAAAGGGAGGTGGGTATCTGTGCTCCATCTCAATAAATCTCAACCAGTTTACAAAAATATGCATACAGCTGCTTTTTTGTTACAAGGGAAATACATATTTATGATAGAAATTTAAGACATTATAAGTAAATAAAAGGAAGAAAATAAAAATCGGCCTTATGTACCTTAGTGGCTACCAGCATTCGTTGGTCATTTTGTCTTTTTTCTGGGTTAATACTCTACATTTTACTTGAAATGTGCTCTCTTCACTTAAGATTTCTTTTCATATCATTAAACATTATTTTACAATATAGTTGATAGTGTCTTGGCATGTTTTTTGTAGAAATGACACAATTCATTTAAATAATTCCCCATTGTTCACCACTTAGACTGTTTCCCACAGTTCTCTATTTTTTTTCCCATTTTTGCCTTATGTGCATTTTGAAGCAGGACTCAGCGCTTTGACTTACCTTCAAATAGAGCCAACCCCACTGTGAATTAGAAGACATGAATGTTTCATGGAGAAACAGAAACTTAGCCATTTGATATTTGTGCTTTCTACCCATTCTCCTTTCCAGACACTGGCCTCTTCTCTCTTTTTTCTCTTTCCCAGACAGTTTCCAAATGTCCCCTATGATGTCCAGAGTTCAGAGTCATTCATCTCTGTACACTCAGCAAAGCAAAAAGTTCTGCGGTCAGCAAAACGAACCATCTTGACGTAGCAGTTCAGGGACCATAGATTTTAACTCAAATATGTCCCTTGAAAGGTTCACCAAATAATTTATCAAAGTAATATGGTTATTTCTTCGAGATAAATTCTTAGAGGTGGAATGACTGGATCAGAAAGCATAAAAAACGTGAATGCTTTTGATGACTTAGGAACAAGGGTGTTAGGTGTGTTGATTTGCTTTCTGCCAGTGCTCTTGAGAGCAAATCAATGTTGATTTGACTGCAGTCATTAACTAGCTGAGATTTTGAGTAGAATTCCTCTGGTTCATTTGTTATTCTGTTACCTGTCAGCGTACTCAGCAGTAGAGCATCAGAGCTCTGTCTGGGAAGTACAACCACTATGAGTGGTATGAATAAGAGATTTGTCATAAAGCTGAGACTTTACACAACCGTACAAGGGCTAAGCAAGTATAGTTCTGAAAGGAGATTGGGTAGGGGTCATAGAAAACTCACCAACAAGGGACCGTGAAGGGGAGCTGTGGTTGGCCTGAGGGTGTTGTAGGTCAGCAGGGCAGGCAGTTGGGAAGAAAATCTGGCTGTGAAGCAGAGGGAAATAGTAGAACACAAGGGAAAACTGGAGTCTGGATCTGTGTTTCACTGATGTCTAACTCCAGTGGTGCTAATGACCTATCAAAGAATCGGTGCCTTTTGCTATGGAACTGTGCATGTGTCTGGCCCAGGACTAGTTGAAGCTGAAGGAGTTGATCTGGTGGGAGCTGAAGGAGCTGCATGCCCTGCCCCTGCCCCATGCTAACAAGACTAACCATCAGATCAGCCTGCACTGAACTTAAAGCATAACGGCTGCTGTTATGTAGCTTCCAAACCACATGCAAATCTTCCTTGTGTGCAATCCCCACTTGGAACCATGTGGGGAAAGGATTTTTGGGAAGCATAGTTCCAGCTTAGCTATGTTGACAGAGTAAAACCACCACAAGCAGTGCCTATAGGACTCAGTGCCAGGACAGAAAAGTGAATTCTAGTGAATCTGGTATTTACTACTGCCCAGGGAAGCTTAGAGAGGTAGCAAAGCCAGAAAAATTTTGCTGATGTGTTTTTCTGTAAGGGAAGAAGTTTCCCAGAAGGGAAAACAAGCTCAGCACTGAGGACGGAATTCTGCAATGAAATGTTATACCTTTGAGCCCATGAAAGGAATTACTGAACCGAATATTCTCAGTTCTTTTGGTAGAGGCATTGATGAGCCAAGCAGAGAAGGACCATGTGTTTGTATCATTTCTCTGAAACAGACTTAGGAAGCAATCTGAGCTAACCTATGTATAAAAATCTCTGTGAAGGATATGAAAATACCCCCACTCAATAATTAGAAGCTATTGTTATTGGAGATGCTGCTAATCTTGTATCATGAAGAATTTATACAATTACAGAAGTTGAACTTGCCTGTAACAGCAGTCTTCTTCACAACCCAGAGAACCTATTGTATTTTATTGCTCTTATGGGATATTTGTCATATGTTCCAAACACAGGCAATAAAAATCTGCTTTATAATATTAAATAATTCAAGCCAGGCGTGGTAGCTCACGCCTATAATCCCCGCACTTTGGGGGGCCGAGTTGGGTGGATCACATGAGGCCAGGAGTTCAAGACTACCCTGGCCAATGTGGTGAAACCCCGTCACTACTAAAAATACAAAACTTAGCTGGGCGTGGTGGTGCACACCTGTAATCCCAGTTACTCGGGAGGCTGAGGCAGGAGAATTGCTTGAACCTGGGAGGCGGATGTTGCAGTGGGCTGAGACGGTGCCACTGCACTCCAGCCTGGGCGACAAAGTGAGACTCTGTCTCAAAAAAAAAAAAAAAGATTTCAAAATGGTAGTAGGCAACTACTGAATCTCCCTGCTTTGGAATACACCTCCAGTGGTAAACATGAACATTTTCCAAATTTTCCTGTTTATGGCATAATTTTTTTTCCAGCTTTGTTGACAACAGTGGCAGTGTCAGAGACAACCTGATAAAAGACAATGAGGGAAGGCAGAGCCAGAATAACGTAGATAGTGGAACTCAAATGACTCTATCTTTGTATCCTTGTTTTTATTATGGCTATCGGTCCCCACAATACTTCCAGTCTCAGTCAGGACCGATATTCCTGCCTATTGCACTGCCTGATTCTTTGATGTTTTCCAGACACATTTTGCTCAGTATTGCTGGGTTTTATCATGAGGAGTCCTTGAGAAAATCCACAAAGGGGGTCAGAGGTTACTGGTACAACTCTGGAAAGACCTTTTCCATTCTAACAGCAAAAGATGAGATTTCCAGATTATCACCGCTGCTCTTAGGTGAGATATGCTGATCAGAGTTCTGCTTGAAAATGACCCTAGACTGGGATTCAAGGACACCTTCCAAAATCACACCACCAAACCGAGCCACCGGGGGAGCTGCTCCTCCACAAGTGGGAGTCGCTGATCCAGGCAGCTGCCCCAAAGCTGCAGCCTGCTTCTCTAGCCTTTCCAACAATTCTAAGAGCACTCTATATCCTTAGCAACTCCTTTGCATTTAAACTAATTAAAGTGGATATTGCTGTCTGCAGTAAGGGCCCTGACTAATAAAGCAATTGGACCTAGAATCTGGGTAGAGGAAGAGTTGGGCTTTTTTTGTTTTCGTTTTCTTTCTTTCTTTCTTTTCTCTCTCTCTCCCTTTCTCTCTCTCCCTTCCTTCCTTCCTTCCTTTCTCTCTCTCTCTCTCTTTCTTTCTTTCTTTCTTTTTTCTTTCTTTCTTTCTTTCTTTCTTTCTTTCTTTCTTTCTTTCTTTCTTTCTTTCTTTCTTTCTTTCTTTCTTTCTTTCTTTCTTTCTTTCTTTCTTTCTCTCTCTCTTTCTCTCCCTCCCTCCTTTCTTCCTTCACTCCTTCCTACCTTCCTTTCTTTCTTTCTCTCTTTCTCTCTTTCCCTCTTTCCCTCTTTCTCTTTCTCCCCCTCCCTCCCTCCCTCCCTTCTTTCTTTCTTTCTCTCTCTCTCTCTCTCTTTCTTTCTTTCTTTCTTTCTTTCTTTCTTTCTTTCTTTCTTTCTTTCTTTCTTTCTTTCTTTCTTTCTTTCTTTCTCTTTTTCTCTCTTTCTCTCTCTCTTTCCCTCTTTCTCTCTCTCTCTCTTATCTTTTAAACTTCACTAGCAGGAAAGAGTTGCTTTTTTTCAATCCTGAGAGACAACTAGGTGGACGGAGATTAAGGAAAACAGCAGAAAGCACCTGCTTTGACATAATTTTCTTTCTCCCCATCTTTGCTTTCAAACCAGCCAGCCTGAGCCTCAATTCACTGTTTGTTGTCGAGTCCTCCTGAAAGGTACCAGAAGCGGCTGCTACTTGCTGATATACTCTATTTTTTCCTAAAGCTACTAATCTGGTTGGCACCTTTCATCAAACTCCTACAAAGTGAGCCTCTGGGACCACCTGGATCTACCTCTCTTCTGGCCCAGAATCTTTCAGACAACCACATCTCTTCTTCTTTGGGCAGAGGATAATGTCTGAATATTCTTTTGCTTTGATTGACAGGAAATAAAGGGCACTGCCTCTGGAGTGGGATCCAGGGTTTGATGGGGCCTGAAGCTTATGCAATTCTGGGGCTTCCTTGAAGAAAAAGTACAAAACTGCAAATACAGAATTAGATCAAAGTGAATACTTAGGATTGGAAAAGAAATCACAACAAATTACAAATTTTAAAAAGTTGAAAAATAACACAAACTTCAGAAAGTGCAGAAAACAACTGAATAGGCTGACACACCTCTACAATACTTTTTCCCCTATGTTTTTGGCTAGATACTGATTGTAAAGACCACATAGCAGAATTACCAAATTCATTAAAATGAAGCAGATGTGGGTCCCACATTGCTGCATTGTCTGTACAAATTGCTTTTCCTTTCTATATCTTCCATGTTTCTTCCTTTGTTTTTCCATTTTAGAGTGGCCCAATTCTCCTAATCATCTTTACCTTTTCTATTTTAATTTTTCATCTATATTTTATCAGCTATTGTGATTCATTTTATGAATTTCTATGATTTTGACCACTAAAGGATTTTAATATTTTCTTTGATATCCAGTATCTTATAATGGCAAGAGAATTGTTGATGCTTTGATTTTGCTAACTTTCTTTTTTCTTTTCTTTTTTTTTTTTTTTGAGACAGAGTCTCACTCTGTCACCCAGGCTGGAGTGCAGTGGTGCAGCCTTGGCTCACTGCAACTCCACCTCCTGGAGTTCAAGTGATTCTCCTGCCTCAGCCTCCTGAGTAACTGGGATTACAGGCATGTGCCACCACGCCTGGCTAATTTTTGTATTTTTAGTAGAGACAGGGTTTTACCATGTTGGCCAGGCTGATCTAGAACCTCTGAGCTAAGGTGATTCGCCCACTTCGGCCTCCCAGAGTGCTGAGAGCACAGCCATGAGCCACTGTGCCTGGCCTAATTTTCATTTTTTAATTTACGTTATTGACTTTCGCCAAGATGTTTCCTTCCTGCTGTATTTATTTTGGTGTAATTGGTAATTCTGAACACAATATGTAAAATGTATAAAATTTATTTGAAAATAAATTCCACATGACTGATTCAGATGCATTTTGAAATTGCCACTAAGTTGAACAGTGCTATGTAGTTAGGTAGTCAAATTACATTTAGACTACATCCATTGGTCAATTGATGAATATGTGCAGGAGTTTTGTTGCTGGAGCACTAATTTCTTCTTTTTTTCCCAGGCCATTGTTGAACATCGGTGGCAGATTTGCATGCCATCTCATCAGGAACTGTCAGACTTTGTTGGGATAGGATACATAGGATATGCTAAGATACAATCTGACACCTTGGGATGCATTAAATGTAATATCTCACACAGCCACTGTTGGTACCACTGCTTGTGCCCCCAAAATGCAAGAATCCTGATAAATTCCATTTTGCGCAATTTCCGATAAACACACAAAAAATTGTACGATAGATTTATTACTGTATCTGCTGTACTCAATATTCCTAATAAGAGGAATTTGACCAACAGTCTTCTGCTTACAGTTTTACACATCTGATGATTAGAATGTCTCAGACTGGCTTCTGGCTATGAGAACCTCAGTCTTTGTTTTTCCTCCATTATTCTCATCCTTACAGTGCCGGGTGCTGTGGGGCCATTCCATTTCCTGGCAGTGTCTGGCCAGCAGCCTCATGCCATGATGTCAGGTGTATTAGCACAGCGGACAGTAGGCGTATTCCCAGAAGCCGTCCCTGCAGAGGATGGTTAAACCATGCAGGATGTGACTGTGAACCATGAAAGTATGTCTCAAGCTAAACACAAGCTATGTGTATTGCCAGGTCCCCTTCAATGGTATCCCAAAATACCTGTGGCCATTTCAAAGCCACCCTAGATGAAACATAATGAGATGGAGGAAAAGTCAGAGTAGAAAAAGCCCATGGAATTGAACAACTGAGGTGAAAAATCTTACTTTTGCAAACTTTATAATAAACACATGACCATGTGTGTTAGAGCTTTTCTAAGGACCTTGGAAGGGCCTAGGCAGCTTAAGCCACTAGAGCTTAAGTGGTGCTTACCACTCCATGGTAAACCTCCTCTGCTGGTCTCTTAGTGTTTTTGACATTTTAGCCCTATTAGATTTAAATGAATTAAGGTACAGGTACACCTTATCCTTGAGAAAGAAAGTACAAGTTTGTCAGACGCTAAAACAGGGGGCTAATACTATGTGAGGTTCATTATACCCATCAATGAATGTACTCATTCTTTCCACCTGCAAAGTTCTGTTCTCTTATTGTTGATCTGGCTTCATTTCTAACACAAAAAGAAAGCATGTCAAGACTGTAAAGGGTCTGAGATTGTACCCTGCTTTCAAGCTAAACTCATGGATGCCGGCAGCAGTCATGGGACTCCCTGGCCAGAGACAAAGGACTTCATTACTCACAGCAATGCAGCATGAGCAGCGTATTGCCTCAGTGCCCCTTGCCTCTGAGTCTCATGGGGGTGACACAGATGAGCCCAGATGGATGTCGCACATGCAGTGTTTGCATTGCAGGGAAGGAGCCCTGAGCTCAGAGAACACAAATCTTTTCTAATCAGCAGTAAGTTGATTGCCCTTTGCTGTGGAGGAAGGTGCTACCTCTGTCTCCCAAGGCTGTTCACTAAACAACCCTGAAAAGATAGTTTAGAGCAAAGGGTGATCAATGCCTTGGTCATGAGATATACATTCATTAGAGGCTCATGGAGAATCATCTCCCAGTACAGTTAAAGGCCCCTCATTAGTGAGAATCAAAGCTTAAAATGGTGCTATATAAAACAACTATTTTCCTGTTGGCTGATATTAGTCGACTTATTACCTAAGAAAAATGCATAGTGAGGGGGAAAAAAAAACCTCTTTAATATCAATGTAGGTGTTAGGGAAAGGGTCCCTAGATATGTAAGTGTTCCTTTAATCCTATATGACTCTGCGGTCTCAAATTTGATCTCTTCTTTAACATTTTTAAACTTATGGTTAGGTAAACACCCTTTGGGTTGGTGAATCCATAAGTAAATGGCTTGCTTCATGAAGTAGAATTTGTTTTTATTTGCTTTAATCTTGTTTTTTCCAAATAAAGCACCAGCCTCAAGTCTCAGTTCGGCCACTAACTTGTGATATGACCTATGTAAATCCTTAGCATCTCTTGGCCTCAGCCTTTCCATCATGTAGGGGAAACTAGGCTACATGATTGCTAAGGCTTCTTCCAGATTCCAAGTTCTATGATACTTTTGCTCTTGGATTTGGGGATTTACTACATTTGATTTTATGATCATTAACAACAAATATCAAGAACCTTTCATCCTTCCAATTGCAGCTTCAAATACAAAGATACACATGACATATCTTCTGTCCCTAGAGGATAGCCGGATGTTCTGGTTATCATCACTGCATAACAAACCACACCAAAACTTAGTGGTTTACACATTTATTTTGCTCACGCATCTGCAATTTGAGCAGGGCTTGGCTCGGGCAGCCCATCTCTGTATCAGGTAGCATCAGCTCGACTGGCTTAACTAGGGCTAGAGGATTCATTTGTAAGGTGCCTCTCTTACATGACTGGCAAGTTGGTGCTGGGGTCACCTGAGAGTTCAGTTCCTCTCCACAAGGGTCTGTCCTCAGGCATCTTAGGCTTCCTCACAGCATGGCAGAGTCCAGGAGTGAGCATCTAAAGAGAACCTGGTGAAGCTGAATGACCTTTCCTAATGTAGCCTCAAAAGCCACATAACGTCATTTCTGCCCTAGTCATAGCCCACCCAGATTCAAGTGAGAAAAAAGAGTTAAGAGGGGCAGATATAAGCTCAATTCCCCCACGGGAGAATAATTAAAATTGCATTGTTTATTGGAAAAGGCAAAACTATAGAGATAGTAAAAAGATCAGTGGTTGTTAGGATTTCAGGGAGAGGAGAAGAGGGATAAATAGGGGCAGAGTGGACTTTTAGGGCATGAAACCATTCTGGATGACACTAGAATGTATGACATGCATTTGTCAAATGCCTAGAACTGTACAACAAAAGAAGCAACCGCTGATGTAAATCATGAGCTTCAATTAATGTTTTTTATTTTTTAAAATTTTAAATTTACTTTTAAAATTCTAGATTCAGGGGATACACCTGCAGATTTGTTATATGGATATGTTGCATGATGCTGAGGTTTGAACCTCTAATGATCCTGTCATCTATGCCTAAGTAGTGAATGTAGTACCCAACAGGTAGTTCTTCAACTCTTCCCTCTTCTCACCTCCTCTCTTCCTCTCCACTTTTGGAATCCCCAGTATTTATTGTTCCCATCTTTGTGTCTGTGTATCCCCAGTGTTTAGCTCCCCACTTATAAGAAAGAATATGCAGTATAGGCTGAGGCAGGTGGATCACGAGGTCAGGAGATTGAGACCATCCTGGCCAACATGGTGAAAACCTGTCTCTCCTGAAAACACAAAAATTAGCTGGGCGTGGTGTTGCATACCTGTAATCTCAGCTACTTGGGAGCCTGAGGCAGGAGAATCGATTGAACCCAGGAGGTGGAGGTTGCAGTGAGCCAAGATCGTGCCACTGCTCTCCAGCCTGGCGACAGAGCAAGACTCTGTCTCCAAAAAAAAAAAGAAAGAAAGAATATGCAGTATTTGGTTTTCTGTTTTTGCATTAATTCCCCCAGAATGATAATGTAGTTGGTTCATATTTGTAATAAGTGTACTCCACCAATGCCAGATATTAATAATAGAGGTGTTTCATGTTCTTTCATGTAATGATAGTCAGGTGTGGCCATAAGAGGAGGCAGTGGAGAGACTTAGGAAAACAAGTTTTCTTATACCTACAGGTCCTACAGACAGAGACAGGGCATACCATGACACACAGAGCCACATGGAAAGACACTGGGTGGTCAGGAGGCAGAATACAGGAGGGAGTGGAAGGTTGAGACTGGAGCCTTCATGGGGGCATCCAAAGGAAGGGCGCATTCTGTTCTCTGCAGAATTTTCAATCCCTAATTAGCATAACCATCATAAAACCTCCTTTTTCACACTTAGAATCCCTTGACTTTCCCCTCTCTTTGAGTTCCTCAGTTAATTTACTCACTGGTGGGTTTTCCCTAGTTTGGCAATTTTTCCCTTAAGCTCTAGTGGTCTTTGTTTTATTCTTTGACATATAGGAAGTAAATGAATAGGTGTTTTTATTAACTTTAGGTGCTATTTATATGGAGGTTTCCCTCTGGAGTGAGTGAGGTTCTTTCTGGTGGTGAGTCCAGGTGGTGTCTTCAGTCCTCCATTCTTGTCTTCTTGGAAGAAAGAATTCAGCCAAGAGACAGAAGCAGATTGAAGACAGAGATGACAGTTTATTGAAGCAAAGAAAAGTACATATAGAAGAAACCAAACAAGGAACTGAAAAGATTGAGTGCCCCACCTGATTATTGGCTTAGGGCTCTTATAGAGTTACTATTTCCTGGTTCTTCCTAGTCTCCTGCCCTCGTCCTTCCCCTTGGGTGGGCTGTTGGCTAATTACCGCATGCACTGTTTGGTGGTTGACACTATGCACATGCTCTTTTAGGGCAATTTTTCCTTACTGGTCTAGCACCCCCAGAGGAAGGTCTTACACCAGTCAATCTGCCGTGTTTCCTCTTATTGCACCTGTCTGGACATGTTTGCTCAGTTCTCAGGATCTTACTGGGAAGTTGTTGCACATAAGCTCAAAATGTTTCCTGGTTGTTAGGAAAATTTCCCCTCTCTGGCACCAGCAAGGACCATCTGTCATTCTTGAAGAGTCATCTGACTGTTGCCTGACATTCCTCGGGACCCTATCCTGCCCTACCCCTGTCCGTCTATCTACCTACTCCAACAAGATGAGGGATGCTAGGGGCCTGTGATTCCCTTCTCTGTGTCTCAGTGCCCTGTAACCACCCTTACCTCACTGAACAAACACAGAACTGGAGGACTGAGAACCAGAGGAGAAACCAGATTGCTTGAAGCTTATATAATTTGGGGGACCCTATTTAAGAAAAAGAATTTTTTAAAGTTCAGCAAAAATGTATCTGAAAAATAACAAATACTGCTTCCAAATGAGAAAACAGATCTCAACAAATTACAAATTGAGGAATTGCAATCTCCTAATTGGAATGTATAGGAAGGGTTACCTTTCTAAGGAGCTTGCACAAGTGCACAGCTGAAAGCTTAAGCTTTCTCGGCTTCCTGGGTAAATCTCATTCTGATGACCACAACACCTCCAAGCATTCACTCCCCTTCTCCCAGCAGTTCAACACCTCCAGCTTCCTGTCAGCTTCCAGTAAGGAACACAGTTTTGAATTGAGGGTGAGCAGCTGCTTATGGATGTAAATGATTCACTGGTGAGAGACCTGGGCCTTTTCCCTGTGGATTAGCCCCTTCCGTGGAAATTAATTAACTTCTCTGGGCTTGGCTTGCTTTCTTCATAAAATGTAATCATGGGACTTGCAGGCTTGCCTCCTGTAATTCTATAAGAGGGATCAAATGATGTGAGTGAAGGAGTTTTAAGTTGTGCAACCACAAGCCTGTGAAAACTCATGTGATTATTGGTGTTGGGTACTAAGGGGATTTTCCCTAAAGAAATTCTGCCTACAATCCTCTCTTTTAAAAGTAAAGTAACCAGCAGGTAATTGAAGACATGGAAGTATATGCTATCTGCATACAGACAAGTAATAAGTGGTTTTAAACGATAATAAACGGGTTTTCATCGTGGTGGGTGGGAGGAATCTCTCTGATGGCTGCTTTCCAGATACTCCCAAGACCTATCTTGAGGGTAGGTTCTGTGTCTCTCTTGTCTGTATTCCTACCATCTAGCATTTTGCTGTGCTCATCACAGGCTCCATAAATGTTTGACAAATAAATATATGCATTACAAAAGAATTCTGTTTTATAGAAGTGCTGTCTAAAAATTGCACTTACGGGCTGGGCATGGTGGCTCAAGTCTGTAATCCCAGCACTTTTAGAGGCCAAGGCAGACAGATCACTTGAGGTCAGGAGTTCGAGACCAGCCTGGCCACCATGGTGAAACCCAGTCTCTATTAAAATACAAAAATATTAGCGGGGCTTGGTGGCAGGCACCTGTAATCCCAGCTACTTGGGAGGCTGAGGTAAGAGAATTGCTTGAACCTGGGAGGCTGAGGTAAGAGAATCGCTTGAACCTGGGAGGTGGAGGTTGCAGTGAGCCAAGATTGCCCCATTGCACTTATGGTGCATTTAAAGAAACTTAACTCTGTCTTCTCCTTCCTCCGTTAAGAAATATAAACAACTCTTTCCTATTCTAGGGTCTATGATCTGGTCCCTTGGGACCATCAAATGGTTCTTCAGTGGCAATTAAGCCCCTTTATTAACAAAAAGGCAAGTGAATGAAGGTTTTGAATTTCCAGGGTTGGAAAAGCACCCTGGTCCCAGGGTGGAGGTAGAATTTAGAGCCTGCAGAGGACCAGGGTTCAGGTGTGAGTGGAAAGAGCCTAAGGAATACTGAACCTGGCCCCTCAGGTGGCAGGACCTGGGGTGACAGAGAGTGTTTTGGAGTGGCCTGGGAGCCTGGGGCGGGGCTTCACAGGCCTCAGGAAGCTGGATATAGGGCCCACCAGTGACAGAACAACAGTGGATCCCCCAGCCCTCTGCAAGGAGCAAGGGTAGCGGAGAAGCCAGATCCTGAGAGTTCCCCACCCACCTCTGGAACCTGTAGGCCCCTGATGGTCAGAGGGAAGGAAAGTGAGGTTGGAGAAGGGACAGACATTGGATGTTCCACCAACTCAGGAGAGCGGGTGCCTGAGAGGGATTGTATTAACATTAGACAATCAAGACATGACCTGTGACACCATTTAATGCCTCTAATGCCATGGAACACAGGGACTCAGTGGACAGGTGAGTACTTCCTACCTACTCAAGGAGGCTATGGAAGCTGCTGTGTAGTTTGGAAGACTACAGCCTGGGAAAGCAAGCTCAGAGACGGTGGAGGATGTGGGTTGTGGAGAGTCAACCAGGCTGCTGCTTTCGACAGTCGATGGGTCATAATGGGTGGTGGGGATGGAGGCAGTGTTGGGGGAGAAGGCCCTTGGCAAGACATTTGAATTTGATGCAGGACACAGGTAAGATTCAGGGGAAGGTTTTAATCAATATCAGATATCTGACATTTTATCAATGTCAGAATATGGTGGCTTTGGAAGACAAGTTCAGGAGCTGGCTGCGAGCCCAGGAATCACCAGGCTGTTGTGGGGCCTGGTATGATGGCTTAAGGCAGAAGACATCTGGTGTGGTTTTATGCCATGGGGGCTGGTGTTGCTCATTTTCCAGTGCTTTGGGGGGTTCCCCAGAGCCTGCCCTTGTCCTGTGTTGCTATGGGTTATCACTGAAGACCCCCTGTGAAAGCTTCTGCCTAAAGATACCAGAGGATCAGCTTCAGGCTCAGTTCTGCCATTTTTTCAGACACTTAACCAAGGTACTTTAAGGTCAGTACTCTTGACTGTTGGACCAGACTCTATAGGGGCAATTTTAAGCCACATGCCTCCATTACAGGCAGCCTCATGGTCCTGAAAGACAACCCAGATCCCAGGAGCATTGTCAAAGTCTTCCCCAAACTTGGACCCAGTAGCTGTGTGGTGATTTGGGGAACATACCAGGATGACTCAGAAATCTGCATTCTACTTTTGAGCAGGAACTTTTGTGTCCCTTTCAGGGTACTCCTTGATGCTGGGAATTCTGTAACAGACAGATATGTCTTCCCTTTGTTTTGAGAGCAGAAGATTTCTTGCCTTTGTGTGTTCTGTGGGGTGTCAGGCAATCAGGCTGGCCCCATCACAGCACTTTGCAGCTGTGACTCATGTAACATTTCATTTCAAGAAATGGCATTTCTTTAAGACTCGGCGGTAAAATGAGATGAGATGATAATGTGTTTTTAAAGTACTTAAGGAGAGTCAGAGACACAAGTGAGGTCATGTGCTTTAAATGTTACATGGAGCTGTTGACAGCCTGCTTTAAGATTTTTGGCATTTAAGTAAATTACAAGTGAGGAAAGAGGGATCAATCAAGTCACCTTCTGACATGAAACTCCCCTCAGTCCTCTGCGGAACAGCCATGCCACAGGACCAAAAAGTGGAATGATGCATTTATGGGGCCTCTTGGTTGCTTTTCTTAGGCCCATTGTCTGTGCATAGGGAATAGCTCTGAAGGGAGGGAGTGCTGCCCTCCCTTCACTCTCTTCTCTTTTCCTTTCTTCTTGAATTGTACTTTGGGTAAGGGCAGCCCAGTGTTTCTTTCCATTTTCTGCTACCACATATACCACATATACCATCCCACTGAACAGTCTCTAGGTAACAGGAATTCCAGTCCTCAGCCTGCGGCCTCTCGATTTGAGGCAACATGTGGAACCACAAAACATGTGAAATCAATTCTTTTGGTATGTGTTATGTTGGGTTTGAGTCATTCAGAAAAATCAAATATTCAGATACAGGGATGTTTTTCCTTTCCATTCTTTTAAAATATTAATTGTTCTCAACTCTTTCCTTTTTAATTAAATTTTTGTTTCCATCACAAGAGTGTCTGAATCTAGTTTTAAAACACAAATACATTATCAAAAGCCTAACCAAAAATTCCCTTAAACTTTTTGTCTCATTAGAAAGCAGTCCATTTTGATGGAAGAAAATTTTCAAAAACGAAAAAAGGTCTAAAGGAAAAATTTAGACCTAACATGCCTCATGTAACCTAAATACTAACTCCGTAGACCACGTGCATATAGCTGGTCAATTGATTTGCGGGATATACTTATTCTAAGTAAAATGTTTTTAGTGACTATATATGTTTTAAGTCTTTTAATGTCTTGCCAGACTTTTACATAAACATCTTTTAAAAGTCATTAACACAGCACTTTGGGAGGCCGAGACGGGCGGATCACGAGGTCAGGAGATCCAGACCATCCTGGCTAACATGGTGAAACCCTGTCTCTACTAAAAAATACAAAAAACTAGCCGGGCGAGGTGGCGGGCGCCTGTAGTCCCAGCTACTCGGGAGGCTGAGGCAGGAGAATGGCGTAAACCCGGAAGGTGGAGCTTGCAGTGAGCTGAGATCCGGCCACTGCACTCCAGCCTGGGTGACACAGGGAGACTCTGTCTCAAAAAAAAAAAAAAAAAGAAAAAAGTCATTAACATATTTGAATTCTGGAAATCCAGAACAGGTCATACCCCATTGATTTGAGGTTGGTAGTCTTTTTCCATACTTCTTATGGGTCATCTTTTTCTCTGTATATAATTGAAAAAAAAAATTGATCATAATGTATATTTTTATAAACTAGGTAAAATTTCCCATCCCTTTCTACACTTTGGGAAGTGTCCCACTTCCCAAAGACAAACACCTTAAAGAATCTTTAACTGTCTATTCCACTATTTGCTGTCATTTAACTGAAGAATATGCATATACTGTCATTTCTTGATTTTCGATGTTTTCTGTTGCCTCCTGTTTGTCTCTAAATCCTAGGAAGGATTTAGCTTTCTTAATGGTGTCTCCCCTCTGCCCGTCATCCCACACGCTTTCTCCCTTCTTCCTATTTTATTTGTATCCAAACATTTTTTACAAAATCCATTATTGACATTGACATTATTATGTCTTAGCTGTAGAGCCAAAGAGTATTCTATGATTATATCCCAGCAGATCTGTTGCACATGGCTCAATTTCATTTTCCGAAAGCCAACTATGTCAGAAAATTTATTAAATATCAATCAGTTCCTCCTTGTATCGGACTTCTCTCTGTCTTCATCCTTCAGCTCCAAACTGGATGAGGAGTACTCGGGGGGCATCTCGAGCTACGCTCTGCATCATCCTGTGACTTTGCTGGGCATTTTCCTGGTAGAATCTTTTTCTCCTACGTCCCATGTCTTCATTCTTAGCTCAGTTCCCTCTTTCTCTACCACTGTGAGCTGTGAGATTTATGAGCAAATCACCAAATGCCAGTTTTCTCTTTGTAAAATGGAGATGATAGGAGTACTCACCTCCTGGGGGTATAGCGAGGGGTAAACCAATTAATATACATAAAGTACTTCGAATAATACCTGGTGCAGAAGCTCTCTACGGACCAGCCATTATTTTGTTAGGCTGCATCTGCCATTAGCTTCCTCAGAAGGGGTGCAGGGAAAGTAAGTTTTGAGAACATATCTAATAATATAGTTTCTTCCATTTTCCTTGATTGATCATTTGTATGGATAGCATTCTAGGCCGAGGATGATTTTCACTTAGAATTTGGAAGGCATTGCTCCATCTTCCATCTTCAAGTACATGTTATTCTGATGGGCAGTTCTTCACACGTGAGTTGTTATTTTTCTCTGGAAGCTTTTAGAATCTCAAGGTTTGGTTTTGAAATTGCATTTTCATGACTCTTATTTTTCATTCATTATGCGGAGAATTTTCAGTCGGAAATGTATTACCGTTATCGTCATGATTATTCATAATTTCATTCCCTCTACTTTTTCTGTTCTCTTTTTAGAACTTTTATTCATCGAATTTTTGACTTCCTGATTGGTTTCCTGGAAGACTTATCTTTCCCTCTCCTAGTCCATCTTTTTGTTTTGTTTTGTTTCGATATTCTCTGGGCATTTTTTTTGACTCCATCTTCTCATATTTCTCAGGAATGTTATTTTTGTGTTTTGGTCGTGCCAGCAAGTGAGTGCTGCTAAAGGCCGTCTTCTAGTGGTCTGGTCATCACTTTCCCCGTGAACAGTTTATAGCTTGCTTGTCTATCATGGGAATAATCTGTGCAAGATTTGCCTAGTTTCATTTCTTCCTTTACTACTCTTTTTTTTTTTTTTTTTAAGTTTTTTGCCTTAAGTCACAATTACACAAATATGGAGAATTATATGCATAGTTTAGTTAACAATGGAAGTAATTGTGTGTAATTACTCTAAATACTTAGACTTAAGAGAATTTGGACCCAGAAGGAAGCTTGTAGAAAAGCAAAATATGTTCGGTAAACATAGGAGGGTGTGAATGCTTGGGGAGAATCTTTTCTGTTCCTTCTGGGTTTACCTGATTACCAGGGAGTCAACTTCAGCTGACAGCAGAGGGAGCTCAGCATGGAGTGGCCATGCAGGCTTTCTGAGATGGGTTCCAGAAGAACTTACGTCACCACTCCGTCCGTTTACAAAGACAGCTTGAGAGCGGAGCAGGCAGAGGCTGCAGGATTCCTGGGGTGGTAATATTCCTCCTCTAGCCCTCCAGGGGAGGGGTGGTGGTTGACATGTTACCCCTCAGAAGAGAGGTTGCTGAAATTGCTCCTGAGGCTTAAGGGTAACCCTGAGTGTTAGCGTTTTCCAGAGAAAACAGAATTAATAGGTTGTGAATATGCATACAAGAAATTTATCATAAGGAATTGGCTCATGTGATGATGGAGGCTGGCAAGTCCTAAGATCTGTAAAGTGAGTCGACAGGCTGGAGACCCAGAAAAGCTGATGGCTTAGTTCTAGTCTGAAGACTGGCAGACTGAAGACCCAGGAAAGCACACGTTTCAGTTTGAGTCCACATATATATATATATATATATATATATATATATATATATATATATATAAAAATGGAAGATTGAGTGTAAACTGATTGGGCTAAATGCAGTCTTCTTGGTGTGAATGGGATTGGAGAGCTTGTCCAAAAGCAGAAAGCCAGCTTCATGCTTGTTCGTCACTGAACTGAGACTTTTCAACCAATCCTGTCACGTAGAGAACTGTGAATAGTGGTTATCTACCGGGGTATATGTGGAAAATGACAAAAAAGTTTAAAATATTCTACATTATAGATATTGTAATGTTTTATTTTATTTTTATAATTAATGTGTTATTTTGTAATTATAAAATGACAACAAAGTGTCATTAAAAAACTCAGAAGCAGGCCAGGTGTGGTGGCTCACACCTGTAATCCCAACACTTTGGGAGGCTGAGGTGGGTAGATCATTCGAGGTCAGGAGTTCGAGACCAGCCTGGCCTACATGGCAAAACCCCACCTCTACTAAAAATACAAAAAAGTTAGCTGGGAGTGGTGGTGCGTGCCTGTAACACCAGCTACTCAGGAGGCTGAGGCAGGAGAATTGCTTGAACCCGGGTGATGGAGGTTGCAGTGAGCTGAGATTGCACCACTGCACTCCAGCCTGGGACATAGAGTGAGACTCCATCTCAGAAAAAAAAAAAAAGAAGTGAATTAGCTGGCATCCAATCAGTTTGCTTATGGCCTGTGGATGTGGGTGTACCTGTCAGCAAGCTGATGGAGTCCTTACATACAAGGAGACCTGGGGAAGGCCAGGGGTGGGCAGTGGAGATCAATGCAAACCCATCACCACCCCTAGAAAATCGATTCGAAGCTGCCCTTGGTGAATGATTGAGCAGCTCCATTTTCAAACGTAACACAGGAGTAGAGTGATCATTTAATGGATTATCCAAACTGGACATTTTGAGTAAGCAGGGAACTAGTGATAATTCCATGGCAAACAGTCATAGGAGACTCGCACAGTCCTGAGTATATGCCATGAGGCTGTGTTCTGGGAGTGGAGGTCACCTTGGGGTGGTGCCCTTGTTCTCCAGAGAGGGTCTGGGCACCCTAAAATGGTCCATGTAATGAATTTCAGTGATCAGAAAGACTCTAGGCTGGCACTGCCCAGTAGAAATGTAATGTAAGACACATATAATTTAAAAAATTTCTAGGACACCCTTTGAAAAGGAAACTGGTGAAAATAATCTTAATCACATATGGTATTTAACCCAATATATCCATGTGGTATGCAGAATTATGACCCCCAAAGATGTCCACGTCCTAGTCTCTGCCAGCTGCGAATATGTTCTCTTACATGGCAAAAGGACTTTGCAGATGGAGCTAAGTTAAAGATGTTGTGATGGGAGATAATTCTGAATTATCTGGGTCTGATACGATCACGGTCCTTAAAAGCAGATGACCTTTCCTGGCTGTGGTCAGAGGGAGGTTTGATGTCAGAAGAATGGGTCAGACAGATGGGATGTTGCTGGCTTTGAAGACGGAGGAAGGGGGACCATGAGCCCAGGAATGCAGGTGGCCTCTAGAAGCTGCAGAAAGCAAGAAAGCAGATTCTCCCCAGAGCCTCCAGAAGGAATGCAGCCCTGTGGATGTTTTGGTTTTAATTTAGTGAGATCCATTTCAGGCTTGATCTCCAGGACTATACGATAATACATTTGTTTAAATTTATTTTACATGCTTTAAATGTTGTTGAAAGCCACTACTTTACACTAGCAATAGGAAACATACAATCTAACATATTTCTCATTTCAACATTTGATCATACAAAAATTATTAACAAGATATTTTACATTATTTCATGCTAAGTCTTAAAGCAGATCTCAGATCTCAGCTCAGGCTAGTCAACATGTCACACACTCAGTGGCCACATGTGACTAGTGAACAGCACAGTTCTTGAGCCTTTTCCCTGGATTCTGAAATCTGAGGTCCCAGCTCGAAGCATCCCTCCAGAGCATCACTCTAGAGTAGCCGTGATTCAATCCAGTGGCAGTTTGTCTGTGTGAGTCTGTGTGTGTATCTATGCCCACATATGTACGTGTGTATGTGTGGTGTTATTTTCATGAGCACTTATGCTATGCCTGTGGGAGGAAGCCTTGGCTGAAATCTCAGGTATCCCAGGAGACAAGTGACAGTTTTTGCAGGTGCTAGTTGTTCCCCCAGCAAAAACCAGCTTGCAAATTGGTCTCCTGCTAAAGATCTGTCATCACTGTGCTGGATCTCTCAGCTTAAGCCAGCAGCTATTTCCTTGACCAGTGGCTGCCTCTGGGTCTCCAAGGAGTTGGTTTGTATGGAGACAACATTACTTTTTGATCTGCCATTGCTTGTACCTGCATTGGAGTCACCCCAGGATGGCAGCACCACTGTGGGGACAGTGTGTGAATGAGACTGAAAGAGGAATGACAACACTATTGTGTTCCACCGAGGCAAAGCAAGAAACACCTTTGCTGTATCTTCCTTGGGTCAGATTTTCAGGGGCGTTGCATGTCCTCTGGCTCTGCATTAGGTTGCGGGGAGGCCGCACAGAGCAGCTGCAACTCGGGCAGACAGAGCTTGTTGTGAGGAGGCCTGAGTCAAGGGTATGTCTGTGATGAGACTCACATTTCATCCAAGGTGACAAGCATTCAGATCGCTCCTCCTGCCCTCTCCTAAAGCAAGTTCCACAGTGATCAGGTCACACAAGGAACGGGCCAGCATGGCTGCAGGGCAGGCAGCTAATCCATCTGTTTCGTTTGTTGGCATATCCTGTCTGTAGGGAGGAAACCCAGAGGAGAGTAGTGGGCACTGGATTCCTCACTCCTCATTTAGTGGCTGCTTAGAATATTAGACGTGCAAGAAGCTCACAGGAGACATACTGCACTTTCAAGAGGTTGTGCTGCTGTCACAAAGCAAGCAGGAAAAAAAAACTCTCCTGCCCTCCTCCTTCCCTGAAAAAGTGTATGCTGTTTGCCTCTGATTCGATTTCCTGGAGAAATGACCCTTCACCTGGGTAAATAATCCCACTGTCCCCCTGCTTTTCTTGGGTCCCTGCTTCTGATTGTAATTCATTTACCTCTGGCACATGTTGTTTTGTATTTCTGATAAGACTCGGGTGAAAAATAGGGTGGCAGCTGAATTTACTGATGCAATTTGCTCATGTAATCTATGCTGTTGGTGATTCGGAAATGCATGCAAAGGCGTTAGCCTCCTAATTATGGATTTTCATGTGATTCTTTGAAATGCAGATGGTCAATCAGCTCCTGAGTTGGGGACCTCGATCTAGGGGTGGTGGTGGCAAAGTGCTGGAGGTAGAACTATTATGACTGCAGAAAGAATGATATGTTTAGCATTTATGGTCTGCTTTTTACCTGGGTAGATATCAGGGAAGTTGTAAAACCCTTACAAGTCTACAAAGAGTCATACATAGTGCTGTAATACTCTGTATCCATGGGGTATTGGTTCCAGGACCTCTGAGGATACAAAAATCCTTAGAAGTTCAAGTCTCTGATATAAAATGGCATAGTATTTGTATATAATCTCTGCACATATTTTCATAAGCTTCAGATCATCTCTAGATTACTTATAATACCTAATATGATGTAAATCCTATATACATAGTCGTTAGACTGTATTGTTTATTATTTGCAATAATTTTTGTTGTTGTATTGCTGTTTTTGTTTTTATTTTTCTTGGATATTTTCGATCCACGACTGGTTGAATCTACAGATGAAGAACCTGGGTTACGCTGGGCCCACTGTAAATAAAACTTACTCATTAAACAGGGTATGGAAAATTTAACCAGGGAAGGTCTAGTCTTAATACCACTGTGCCCTTATTTTCAGCCAGCCAGCTCCCCTAAGCTTTGGCTGTGTGTGCGTATGTGTGTGTTGGAGCATGTGTGGAGAAGCAGCAGTGTTCTTGAGAGGAGAAAAGTATGAGAGCATGGAGCACTGTCACCCTGCATTTTGTTCTCATCCTTCCTTCTCAAGGAGCACTTACAGGCTTTGTTATGGTTAAACCCACAGGTAAAAGCGCTAGCCCTTTTCTAACATTAATGGGTTACTACAAGGCAAGGTGTGAGCTTACATTGGACATCATATTTTGAAAAATAATGAAGGGGGCTCTGGATGGACTGTAGGGTTGAGGGATTCTTGCAGAGAAGAGCTCGGTGGATTTTCTTCCCTCCTTCTAGGAAGAATGCCCACAGTTGCCATGTTGCTACCTGCTTGGTGCAGCTTGTGGCTACTTGCAACTCTGCTCACAGTCACCTGTTTTCCGGGTATACTTAAAGCTCTTACTCGTGACCCTACTCTGTGGCTTGGCATTCAAAGTCCTCCAGGATTTGGCTACAACTCTCTTTTATAAGCTCCTTTGCCTCTCTGCCCCTGCCTGCACCCTGTGCTCCAAGCAAGTTAAATGCCTCCCTCTTCCCTACACAGCCTCATCCTCCCCCATGTTGTGGCTTTGCTCACACCTGCTATGTTTGACAGTGACTCTGCTTTTCTGTCTCCATGTGCCCAAATACTTTGTACTTTCAGGTTTAATGCATACCTCATCTCTCCATAAAACCATGCCTTATTCCTTCTATCTCAACGTTACCTGTTTCTCCTCTGAACTCTTATAATATTTTATATGTCTCTCTCAGGACAACCTCTTACTCCCTTTGGTTTAGTTATTGATGTTCACGTCTCATTTCTCCCATAGATTGTAAGTTTCTTGAGAGCAGGGCCCATATGAAATTCATCTGTCCCTCAAGTGACATCCTGCACATAGTGGGTACCTAGTTACCATTTGTTGAATAAATGAATGAAAACAGCATTAATCAAAAGCTTTGGAGATTGACATTCTTGGAGCAGTGTTGGTCAAAGTGCATTCCAAGGACCATTTACTTGGGGGTGGGGACAGAAGCTTGTTGAAAATGCAGACTCATGGATCCTACTAAGATTTACCAGATCAGAGTTTGTGGAAGGTGAGGCCTGGGAATTTGTGTTTTAAATAAGGTTCCTGAAAAGTCCGGTATTTAAAAGCCCATAGATTTGCAAAAAAATGTTCAGTCCAGTTGGGGTCAGGCCCTTTAAGCTGAGCACATAGAAAGTAAGAACTGGGGGTTAGGGAAATATTAGTCCACGGATACCAGAGAGGGCATTTGTATCAGCTTTAAAGCTGGAAAAGGGAAGTTGATGTGAATATTAGTTATGATTTGTAGGAAGCCTGTCATCTAATGCAGAGAAGCCTTTGAAACATGCGTTTCAGGGTAAATAGTTTATTATGTGTGTTGTCCATCCAATACCCTGTGTTGCCAAGGCTTGGTTCCAGATTCAGAAGAGACTCCTGTTGGAAAATTCAAAGGCCATTGGTTTATTGAACAGAACTGAGAGCTTATTTATTTATTTATTTATTTATTTATTTTTTTAGAGACAGGGTCTCTCTCTGTCACCCAGGCTGGAGTGCAGTGGTGTGATCGTATCTTACCGCAGCCTTGAATTTCTGGTCTCAAGCGATTCTCCTGCCTTAGCCTCCTGAGTAGTTAGGACTACAGGCACATACTGCCACATCTGGCTAAGTTTTAATTTTTTTTTTTTTTTTTTTTTTTAGAGATGGGAATCTCACTATGTTGCCTAAGCTGGTCTCGAATTCCTGGTGTCAAGCGATCTTCCTGACTCAGCCTCTCAAAGCCCTGGGATTACATTTTTGAGCCCTGTTCCCTGCCAGGAGTTCACTTATTAATTTAAAAAAATTTTAAGTGAGTAAATAAATTAAGAAAAATCAGCCAGGCTATAGACGTCAGAGTGAAAAAAGTTCAATTTGGATGCAAAAGAAAAAACACCATACAGCATCCAAGTGAATGTTTTTAATGCTTATAAAATTTTAATAGGAAGTGGGAGATGGATTTTTGTGGGCTTTAGTTACTACAGCAAATGGGTAACTAAGGAAATACTCTATTCTTCCCTACTGATCTTTCCAGGTGATTTAAACCAAGGATAAAAGCCCTCAAGAATTTTTTTTTAACTAATATCTCTAGCTGTCTAGGGAGAAAGGAAATAAAAAGAAAACCACTCCTCTCTTTACATAAAAAACCTTTTCCTGAAGAAAAGTAGTGTGGTGGTCAGGGGTGTTAAGAAAAGGTAAAAATGGACAAGTATTTTAAAAATGACAGTATAACTAGGGTACTGCTAATATTTAGAAAGACAGATAATTTATAAGAGTTGAGCTGCAGAGAAAATGGCTCAAGGTTCTATTTTCAGCTTTTCAACAGGTCAGAGTTATCTAATGAGGGCCGTGACAGGGCGGCGGGCACACTTCCAGCTGAACTGGTTGTACAAGGTTCTTGTACAAAAAGCAGTCTAGAAGAACCTACCCAGAGTTGAAGCAGCAGGGAGAAGAGCCTGTAGGACCCATTTTTCTAAACACTGTGCTCTTCTTATTCCTTTTAATTTTTTCAACTTAATGTCCATTAGGAGAAGATTTACCTGGCTGCATCATTAGATGGCCAAGGGCTGTGTTATGTATTTTCTCTGCCTCTCATGTCCTGAGCCAATTTGCCTTATCCAGGCACATCTCTGTTATTATTCTGGAAATTGGGCCATCCTGACAGTCTCAGACAGAGCCACCTCAGCTCTGATTTATTCTGCAAATGTCTTGCTTAAAGGCACAGAGGCAAACCTCTTCAGAGGTATCTTTCTCCTGAGTACAAATGCAATTGTACTTATAGAATTGACAAATTCAGGTTTTTTCCTGCTGTCTGAAATACGGTGTCCCTCTTACCTCAAAAAAAGCAAACAGCACAACCTATACTGTGCATAACTAACAAGACCCCCAGGTCACAGTGAGAGCAGGTGCCTAATGGGATGTGTACCTGAGACAGCCCCATCTGGGGTCCCCTACCTAGCACTGAACTCAGCAACCATAGCTCTATAAACGACTTCACCTGCATGACGTCCTTATCACAGAATCACTGTCCCCCAGGACTGAGACAGAGATTAAAGTAGGTAGGTGGGGAGATGGGATCAAGGTCCCTGCTGGTGCTTCGTCGTTGTGACAATATCCAACCATATGGGATTGTAGCTCAAGTAGGTACTTAGATCAGGCGCCTCTGGGGAGGATTACAGGCAGTTCTTATTTCTGAAGAATGTACATGTGTAAGCCTGGCATTATCACCTTGACTAGCGAGTGTTAAAAGAGACATCAGAATCCCCGAGGACCTCCTGTGAAGAGCTATTCAGGAAAAAAAAATTACACAACACCCGGTGCTGACTTTCCCAGTTGCTCAGTCTCCCTCAAGTCCTCGGGGCTTGTGATTTACACCAAGCTTCAGTAATGTCTATCAATTACTTTGGAAAGTAGAGAGCACCATGAAAACTGTAACAGTGAGGCTTCCTTCCAGCTATGAACACTAAGCAAATTCGTACCTTCGCTCTTCCCCACTTACTTACCCCTCCCCGGCTTTGATCTCAAACTGGTCCTGTCTGTTCTTTACTATTTACTTACATATGGTATGGTTTTTGGATCAGGATACTGGTACAAAGGTTTAAAGTCTGGAAAATAATTTGCCAGAGTAACACCCCAAAGGATACTTCCCGGTTGGATAGATTAGGCTATCATCTCCCCACCCAGTGGGCAATGGCAGCGTAACTAATGGTGAGCAACTGAGTGTGAAGTGTCTGCTGATGTGGGACAGCGTAAAGCATTCCACATCTTTCCGGATGGATTCTAGCCTAGAAATGTTGGAATCTGATCCGTTGGGTCTGATTTCCAGTTCACAGGGAATATAGAGATGGAAGAACAAGCTTAATAACTGAGGACCTGGGTGTGGTAGCTCCAGCCTGTGGTCCCAGCTACTTAGAAGGCCGAGGTGAGAAGATCATTTGAGTCTGGGAGGTGGAGGTTGCAGTGAGCCGAGATTGCACCACTGCACTCTAGCCTGGGCGACAGAGCAAGAAACAAAACAAAACGAAACAAACAGAAAACCTGTATCAAAACAAAACAAAACAAACAACACCCCCCACCCAAAAAAACTGAGCATCTAAGGAAGCAACAAGGCAAATAAATCCAGAGGCTGGATCTTTAACTAGACAACTGGCCTGCATTCTTCAATCAGTGATGAGCAGTAAGAGACGAGTGTTCTAGAGTTAAAGAGATTTAAGAAACATTACAACCAGATACAGTGTGTGGTCTTGGATTAGATGTGGTTTAGCTAAACTCCTAAAATAACAGATGTTTTGGGGACAATGGAGAACATTTGAAAGGTATTAAATGAGAAGAAAATTGATTGACGTGGAAAGATGACTGATTTTATGTATGTATACATATATATATATACACACACACATATGAGTGTATACCTCTATATGTATATATAAAATACATTTATAGGTGCAGAGAGAAAGTGTGGGAGGATTTGTACATTGGGGTTACCTGGGGTAATTTTGAGGGAATAAGAATATGATGGTTTGATTTTCCTTTTTTTCTTATCAACACTTTCTAATTTTTTGTTTTTTGAGACACTTTTGTTCTGTTGCCTAGGCTGGAGTGCAGTGGTACAATCATGTCTTACCGTAGCCTCAACTTCCTGGGCTCGAGCAATCCTCCTGAGTAGTTTGGACTACAGATGTGTGCCACCATGTCTGGCTAATTTTTAAGTTTTTTGTAGAGATGGGATCTCACTATGTTGCCCAGGCTGGTCTCAAACTCCTAGGCCTAAGTGATCCTCCCCCACTTCACCTCCTAAAGTGCTGGGATTATAAGCATGAGCCACTGAGCCCAGTTAACATTTTCTAATTTTCTGATATTGAAAAGAGATTGCTTTCATGATCACAAAAGATTGATTTTTAAAAAATCTTCTTTAAAAAATTGATTTAAAAAAAAACCCCCAAAACAAGAAATACCTTTCCAGGCAGCAATAATGAAAAGGAGCCTTGAGGCAAGGTCAGCCCAGCTGCTAACAAAAGACGTGCGAACACCTCCTGCCAGGCCTAGGACTTACTAGGAAGACCCCAGCAGAGACCATAATTCCACAGCCTTGTAGTCCCACTTTTTTTCATTTTGAGGCGCAGGTGAACAATTTAAGATTTGTCACAATGTAATTGAATGTGCAGAGTGACTTCCCACTGGCGATGATTGCTGAAAAGGAGTGAGGGAGGGGATTGAGAGGGAGGCACAGGTTTTCTGCTCGGGCCGATGCTGAGTCCTGGGTGGGAAGCACGGAGCGGGCCTCTTCTACGCGGGGTCTTGATAGCTCTGCTGATCACTGGGTAAACCCCATGGGGCCAGGTTTTATCAGTGATGTATTTTCTTCATTGAGAAGAGTATCAAGTGAGTTAAATAAATGGCACACAGTTTTTGCAGACCCACCCGAACATTAAATGACATTTGTATGCTGAAATAATAACCAGAAAGTTCTATGCTCTAACCAATGAGTCCTTTCTCCCAGGCAGATTAGAGAGACTGGAGGATGAATTTGAATATTCAAATAAATGTCCACCCTGGTGTGTAGCGAGGGGGGAGGGGGCAGAACTGGCCAGGGGCTTCTCTGATCACGTTTTGATGATAAATGCAGGATAATGAAGAAATGAAAAGCAAAGAGAAGAACCAGAGGGGGAAAGAAGGCTCACTGCACAGTAACTTCAACTGTGATCGGCGAGGTCACATCTGCCCTGCAGGAGGGAGGTGAAAAGGCGGAGGGTACACTCTTTTCCTTAGTGAAATCGCTTCGGCACGACTCAGATCAGCTGGCCTGTCTGGCTGAGTCCCAGGACCTAGAGGGACCAAACTGGCAAACCTGCTTTCCAATATGTAGGTAATCACATTACCATCATTGCTTAGGGTAAGACGAATGGTTTTTACAGAATAGCCCTGATTGTGAAAGGCTGTTTGTGGGTGTGTTTGACTGAATATTTTATACCGTCAAGATGTGCAGTTTAAATTAGATGGTGAGGAAAACCTAAATGCATAAAAAATAGGACTATTAAGAGAGAAAACTGATGTTCGGCTCTTGTGAGGCTGTTAGCACCACATGCTCTAGGATCTCAATATCGATGTTCAGTATTGTCCATCTCAGCAGGGTGATGTTAGCTAACACGTTTAAACTCCTTTTTACCACTCTACTAAGACTTTTTTTTTTTTTTTTTTTGAGACAGTTTCATTCCTGTTGCCCAGGTTGGAGGGCAATGGCGCAATCTTGGCTCACTGCAACCTCTGCCTCCCAGATTCAAGTGATTCTCCCGCCTCAGCCTCCCGAGTAGCTGGGATTACAGGCACCTGCGACCATGCCTGGCTAATTTTTTTTTTATTTTTAGTAGAGACAGGGTTTCACCATGGTGGCCAGGCTGGTCTCAAACTACTGACCTCGTGGTCCACTTGCCTTGGCCTCCCAAAGTGCTGGGATTACAGGCATGAGCCACCGCACCTGGCCTCTGCTAAACTATTAAGCTGTTAAATTGATTACCTTGAATGATGTGATTTTTGTACATTAAATATGGTCAAATAGCAGTAATTTCATACGATTTGATCTAAAAATTGACCTTTCCTTTAGAAGAGCTTAGATGTGAGTTGAGAGACGTAAGGGTAACTTATCAACAGACACAAAATGATTAAGAACTAGAATTAAGAGGCCTTGCTTTGAAGTCAATAATACACAGATTCGTTCATGCTCCTTAAGGTTTTTCCTTAACTGACTCCATGTGGCTGAATCTTTTTCTCTAGATGAACCACACTGTCCAATGTTTCAGCCCCAAGGGAAAATGAACCCAGTTAGTATTTAATACATGCAACTCAGATTTATCCCAAAATATGATGAGCTACCTAGACCAGTCACCTTTTTCCAAGAGTTGACACTGGAGGTTTTCTGGAAAAAACTCCACCCTCGCACGACCAAGATTTGTGTGCGTGATCAACATTTAGAAGAACGTGCTAAAGAGGACACTGAAGACAATTCTCAAACAAGAGTTAATATCTGAGCTGCTGCAACATCCTTGCCACAAAAATGCAGCTCCCCAAGTGACTGTGCCAGAGGACACAGGGCTCACTTAGATGTGGAAGCTCTGGTTGTGTTTCTTTTAAAATCAGTCGCATTACTTTACAGTCACACCTTGTAAGAGAGGGCTCAGGGTCTCCAGCATCCCTGGAGAGGCATCTTCTTCCCTCTGCTTGCATTTTCCTCAATCATCTTCTATCCCGTTTGAATGGTTGTGAGCTGTTAGGGATTTTATTTGATTTTTAGGGCTTCACTATTTGTATTCATCTTGATGCTCCTCATATAGTGTTTGTCCTAATCATGGCTTCTAGTACAGAGTCCAAGTTGAACTGCTGGAATTACGGAGCAAAATACTGAACTGGTATTTTCTTCCTTGTTACTGGCTTGCTGTTCCATAGGCTAAAGGAAAGTAGTGACTTTCCAGGCACAGTTAAATAAATGGTCATAGTTAGTCCAAAGTGTCTTGAGAGATGATCAAAGTTTGGGTCTCAGTTCTGACCTAACTTGCTGTGTCATATTTGGCAAATTTATTAACCTCTGGCAACACCAGTTTCTTTCTTAAGAATATGAAAGCATTAACATAGATAATCTCCCAGTTATTGTCTGATTTTAAAACAATACAAGTCTATAGAAAACCTTGTTTAAAGTTAGGCTGTTATTTAAATTGTATCATCCTTAAGCATTCACTTTTGTGGAGAGGAAAAGAGAGAAGATAGTTCAGAAACAGGTTGGTGGGAAAATTCAGGTTTTGAAAATTGTTGGTGGCATTTGAGTTATATAGAAATAATTTAGATTTGACTATTTTTTGAATATATAGTCATTTTTTTTAAGACAAGGTCTCACTGTGTCACGCAGGCTGGAAAGCAGTGGTAATATCATGGCTCACTGCAGCCTCAACCTCCTAGGCTCAAGTGATCCTGCTGCCCCAGCCTCCTGAGTCACTAGGACTATAGGCACATGCCACTATGCCCGGCTATTTTTTTTTATTTTTTGTAGAGACGAGGTCTCACTGTGTTGCCCAGGCTGGTCTCGAACTCCTGGGCTCAAGTGATCCTGCTGTCTTGGCCTCCCAAAGTGCTGAGATTATAGGCATGAACCACTGCCTGGCCGGATATATTCATCTTTATAAGAAAACATTATAATAGGAGAGCTCCAGGAATTCTGGAGGGTTGTTTCCGACACCTAAAGCTTCTCACTTTTTTTAGTGCATTTGAAAATTGGAATTCATAAAAAAAGAATTAGTCATTTATATCAGAATAAGTTCACGGTCACCTTGAAGTTTCTTTTTGTACGTGGAGGATGATGTGCCTGTTTTGCTGTCTTGTCTAAGAGCTGAGCAATTAGGCAGAAAAATGGCATTTATGGGATTTTTGGCATTATATTTCAGGCTGATATTGATTGGAATATTTCAGGTTGTCATCTTGAGCTTCAGGCGTCAATCAGTACCCTAGCCTGGGTGGGAACAAGGAGGTTGCGCCAGGAAGTTTGGGCTTGATCATGCTCGCTGGTGACATCCTGCCACCTTGTGGCCAGCTCTGGACTTCAACATTAGGCCTCGTTCCCTAAGTGGCCAGGCTGCTTTCCGCTGTGCCCAAGCTGCAAAAGCAATCTGTGACAATCATTTCCAGGCTTCTGAACTGACAGCACAATTCTGTGGGTTCTATTCATTATTTATAGATTCTTCCATTGATCATAAAATATTTGCATTGCACCCCGTCCCAAAGGAGTGTCCATATTCCTTTTATTCTTTAAGAGCGCTCACGTAGCTGATGGGACAGCAGAAACGGAAAAAGGTTAAGTGTTGGAAATGTCAATCTTTGTTCTGCTCTGAAATCCATTCTCGCTTCAGGCAAGCCCCAGATCTGGATCCCAGGCTCTTCCTGGTTCTGCAGATTAAACTGCTCATCCCTGGGAAGAGCACTGAACCCATCCTCCGCTAATGGAGCGTTTTACTAGTGTGACTGCATTTCACAGCATCTGGCTGTGTAGACATTTTTGTCCTCATTTTATAAGTTTACTGAGGTTCAGAGACACTGAGTAACTTGTCCAAAGCCGCGCAGATGATAAACAGTAGAACTGAGACCCAAACCTAAGTAACCTGACACACTCTTAACCCCTTTGCCCTTTGTCTGCGAAATCAGGTAAAAACACTTTACTACACACACAAGGCAGGTATAAGATCGAAGGAGATAAAAATGCAAATGAAAGCCTTTCGTGATGAAAAATATCTATCCATGTGTTGGTTAACTTTTAAAATGCCTGTTATTACTATTGTTGTGCATGCTGCTGAGATGATTGTTAATGGCAGGCCAAAATTTTCTGTTTCATAAATGGAAGAGTGAGTCCTCAGAGGGAAATATTCAAAATTGATTAAAAGGTTATTTGCAGTTGCTATTAATGATGTTCTCTAACACTCTCATTTTCCCATTTGCTGCCCAGTTTCAAATGAAGTTGATCCTAATTAGAGATTCCATTTGTAGGAAAAATAACTTGGGTGTGCATTCAGTATGTAAATTAAAAGGTGGCTTTTAATAGTAAGGGAGATAATAACTAAAGCAGTGTGATAAACTTCTGAGATTTTAGCCTGTGGCTGCCCAGGTGAATTGAGCAGTTAATTTAGGTTAAAGATGAGAAAAGATGCTCAGGCATTCTTACTGGGGGATAAAGAGGACTTCATTTTGTGTTCTGTTTGGGTGAGACTAGAATTATTCAGAATGACTGGCTATCCTGAAGATATCCACGCATCCCTCTACTTCACCAGTGTAAGTCCAGTATTTGCATCATGAAAATAAGTAATGCTCAAGGTAAAAAAACAAACAAAAATTGGCATAGACTTCTTTTCTCAAAGCCAGTGTTGGGTTATAGGAAAGAATATGTTAGCAAAACCTAGTCATAAGTTATAAAGGAACCGTGTTGGATGCAAAGTGTGTAATTGTCTGCCATAGGTGGTACAAATTCCTCACTCATTCCCCACACAGTGTGTTCATGAATCATCCCACCAACAGATTAAGGTAAGAAAGAGACCCAGGTTTAACC
Organism: Theropithecus gelada; assembly: GCF_003255815.1. Classification (NCBI taxonomy): domain Eukaryota; kingdom Metazoa; phylum Chordata; class Mammalia; order Primates; family Cercopithecidae; genus Theropithecus; species Theropithecus gelada. The sequence continues at coordinate 97,671,767 of NC_037683.1, forward strand.
AGCGAATCTTTGTGGTAGGGTCCTGCTTGAAATGCTCTAGAATCGATGGAGCAAATATGAGGATCTATATCAGCAAGTGTCTCACTTAAGTGCTTAAATTTGCTGAAAATGTATCCCGTGGCTTCAGGAATGCCTGTCACTGCCTCTGGGTTGGAATCCATTCTGGTTTCCTTTATGAGACATAAATTGCCAATGTTTGCCACTTTGTATTCACAGTTGAGGTGCATGACTCCTAAGTTAAATATTTATATTTTTTGTTTCCTATGCCTTATGTATCTGAGTTTTGTTCATACCTATCTGTATTTTGTATTTAGAAATATGCAGAGAGCAGAAGTAAAATATCACACATTGAGTTTCTTCTCCTACTACATGCATGTGCATGCAAAGACACATGCTTTTATTTTTATTCATTTATTTTTTTTAAGACAGAGTCTCACTCTCTTGCCTAGGCTGGAGTGCAGTGGCAGGATCTCAGCTCACTCCAACCTCCACCTTCTGGGTTCAAGCAATTCTCCTGCCTTAGCCTCCTGAGTTGCTGGGATTACAGGCGCCCGCCACCATGCCCAGCTAATTATTTTATTTTTAGTGGAGAAGAGGTTTCACCATGTTAGCCAGACTGGTCTCGAACTCCCAACCTCAGGTGATCTGCCCGCCTCGGCCTCCCAAAGTGCTGGGATTACAGGCATGAGCCACCGTGCCTAGCCTACGTGGCTTTTAATACATTTAAAATAACTAGAAAATTTAAACGTAAGTAACATTGAATGTATTAAAGGAGAAAATAAGCCAAAAATGGAAAGGTTGAATGGGGTACCCTTTGTGCAAGGGAGGACATGGCTATTCTATCCTTTTCTCATTGGTGATGCTGGTGCTGGAGCTGGTGGTAGACAACATGGATGTGGGTTGATTCTATAACAATTTGGCTTCTGTAGTCACTTTCTTATCCTCCCACCAGTTACCTCTGAAAGTCACTGCCTAGCTAGTGTTTGCAAGGGATGAAGCAAGCAAGCATTCAATTTAGTGTAGCACATGAACAGCTACACGGGGCAATTTCAAATCATCTACACTTTGATTCTCCTGACCTGTACTGAAGAACATCATGACACACGTTGTTTCTAATATAAGGAAGTAGTTTCAGTTGTTGTTAATTACAGCAAATGATAGATGCCCTCTTTATAAAGATTCAGAATAAATTCGTTTGTTTTTAACATCAGGAACAGTAGTATTTCTTTTGAGAAATTTAAAAAATAAGCATATGATCCCAAGAACTGTGTTCTTAAAAAGTTTTACAGCCATGTCAACCTCTGGAAAGTTTGAATCTAAATTTGCAACTCATTAATAGCAAATATATATGGTTTTTATGGTATATATTCTTGTGTTGTTTATTTCTTATTCTATTATATGTTGCCATTTTCTTTTTTTGTCTCACTTGCATTAGTAGTGAGGATTAAGCTTGGCTGTGGGGAATGGAAAACGCAAAATACCAGTAGCTTAAATAAGAGAGAAGTTTCTTTTTCTCTCGGGTAAGATTCTGAGTAGGGGTCCAAGTTTAGAATGGCAGCTCCAGGATTATTAGGAACCCAGACCTCTTATGTGTTGCACTGCCATCCTCAACACCCAGCTTTCAACTCATGGTACAAGATGGGCTGCTGTGGCTCCAGCTATCATGTCCATCATCCAGCCAGTAGGAAGCAGAATGGGAGAGAAGAGGGTCACAATTAATCCTCCTTTTAAGGGATGCTGTCTAGAAGTTGCACATGCAACTGACATTTACATCCCATTGACCAGACCTTAGTCACCTGAGTACACCTAGCTATGAGAACAGCTGGGAAAGATGGTCAACCATGTATTTTGGCTGAAAACGAGCAGTCTCAATACTGCAGATGAAATGGAGATGGGCTATTAGGAGACAAGTAGCAGGCTGTGCTATATCAATTGGTAATTCAGATTATTTTATGGATCTTTGCAAATCACTTTAAATTCTGTCCACACTGGGGGAAGGGTGGTTATAAGTAAATGAATGAATAAATGAGTTTAAATTCCTTAGGAGGAGGATGGATCCTGTTACTGCTTCTGTTTTACGTGAGTCTGCAGAATCTCAGAACAGGCTCTCTGATGCAATGGAGTTATTGAACAGTTTTTGTAGATCACAATTTGAGATTCCCAGATCACTTGGTCTCCAAAAAGACAGTGGCAGTGAGCTTGAGCTGCTTTCTTTAGCTCTGAAACTCTAATGAGCAATATACATCCACCTGAGCTGAATCTGCAGAGGAAGATAAACTTTCCTTGGTTTGAAGTAAATTTTTGTCAATATAATATTTTAATACTGCCTCTCTCATCCGATCAGGCTGGCAGTTATGTAAGTCTTTGACTTAAAAAGGGGGGAAATGATTTCTTTTTCTTTCTTTCTTTCTTTCTTTCTTTCTTTCTTTCTTTCTTTCTTTCTTTCTTTCTTTCTTTCTTTCTTTTTTTTTTTTTTTTTTGAGACAGAGTTTCACTCTTGTTGCCCAGGCTGGAGTGCAATGGCGCGATCTCGACTCACTGTAACCTTTGCCTCCTGGGTTCAAGCGATTCTCCTGCCTCAGCCTATCAAGTAGCTGTGATTACAGGCATGCGCCACCACACCTGGCTAATTTTGTATTTTTAGTAGAGACGGGGTTTCTCCATGTTAGTCAGGTTGGTCTTGAACTCCCGACCTCAGGTGATCTGCCTGCCTTGGCCTCCCAAAGTGCTGGGATTACAGGCATGAGCCACCGTGCCTGGCCGATCTCTTCAGTATACACATTTTGTTTGGCAGACAAACATCTCTCGAAGAATGGGACTCTTGGGGTGCCTTGGGGATGGAGGGACATGACAAAAGATATGGGGCAGTGAAAAGTTTGGGTGCTACTGGCTAGAGTTATTTTGCTCTGAGATATTAAAGTTAGATAGCTAAACTAGAGCAGTACTTGTCACACATCAGTTAGCCTAGGAATGTAGTTAAAACTGCAGATGCCTGGGCTCCACCCCCCAGATATTCTGATTCAACAGATGGCTTGGGAACAGCATTTTGACAAATATTGAACTAGCGGATGCTGATTGCCCAAAGTTGAACATCATTTCAAAACGGAGTAAACCTTCCTTTGAAAAAAGAATATGAACAAGTCATTAAAAAATACAGGGTTTGGTTTAGATACTTTATTTGTCTAGGATGCTGAAATGTCCAGCATTTCTGTTCTCCCCCAACAATCTCTTATGAAGCTGGGCCTGCAGACCCATTGCACACAATTGAATGTGAACTTACAGGTTAATGATTTGATGAGGGGCTTTTAGCACTTTCTGGCAGCTCTGGTCACCTGATATGCCAGGCACCAATGGGCATGGAGAAAACATCCTTAGTTTCCTCCTCACCATGGCAACCAGTGCATCCTGATCCCTGTCTGTCAGTTTCCAGGCTAGCGACTCTACGGTCACCTGTGTCATAGCAACAGGAGAAAACTGCAGTTGACTTTTGCTTTCCAAATGTCTTGGAAACAGGGCTTTCAATTCTAAACCCTGACTTCCACTCTGCGGTTTCATGGGTACGAAGCTGTTTGGACTCTGGGAGTTGGTGGCTTGAGAGAAACAGGAGGGAGGGGAGATTCTGGGACATTAGTATATTGATGGCAGGTGTGCGTAAATTGGAGCTGTCAGTTGGACCAGCAGGAAATAAGAAGTATGAATCTTAGGGGAAGGGAGTGAATCACATTCACAAAGACAGCTTGAAAAATTGGCGAGGAAGGCAAATGACAAGTTCTCCACTCTATATGAAATATCAAGATTCAAGGAAAATCAATCATCCTTTACCTTTAGGCATTTTGGGGGTTATGACGAAATTAGGGTTTAAGCGATTCTCCTGCTTCAGCCTCCTGAATAGCTGGGATTACAGGCATGCGCCACCACGGCTGGCTAACTTTTGTATTTTTAGTAGAGATGGGGTTTCTCCATGTTGGTCAGGCTGGTCTTGAACTCCTGACCTCAGGTGATCTGTCCGCCTTGGCCTCCCAAAGTCCTGGGATTACAGGCATGAGCTGCCATGCCTGGCCTCATTTAATTCTTAAGGCTAGTTCTCTGAGGCAGATATTATAATCTTCATTTTAAATATCAAACAGTTAATGTTCACTGGAGCAAACAGACAGACCAATAGAACAGAGCAGAAAGTCCGCATAATCCCAATACAGGGGACTTTATGATAAAAGGGATGACAGTCATCCCTTGGTATTCCTGGGGGATTGGTTCCAGGATCCCCTCAGATACCAAAACCCTAGGATGCCATAAAATGGGATAGTATTTGCATATAATGTAGGCACATCCTCCTGTAAATCATCTCTAGATTACTTATAATACCTAATACAATGTAAATGCTATGTAAATAGTTGTTGTAGTGTATCATTTAGGGAACAATGACAAGAAAAAAAGTCTGTACATGTTCAGTACAGACATAACCATTGCAGGCCTAGCTACATTTTCTATTCAAGGTTGGATCCAAGGATGCATAATCTATGGATACTGAGGCCAGCTGTACCAGTATTCAATAAGTGATATTGGGACAACCATCTAGGAAAAAATGTAAAAAAAAAAAAAAAAAATCTGAAGCCATATCTCACACCATTTAGGAGGACAAATCCCAAATGAATCAAAGACAAATACGACAAGTGAAGCCACAAAAGTTCTACTAGAAAAGATGAGAAAATTTCTTTATGACTTTAGAGTGGGGATGGCTTTCCTATGACACAAACTCTAGAAGCCATAATAAAAGAGATTGATATATTTAAGTATGGAATTTTTTTTGTTTGAGTCAGAGTCTTGCTGTGTCTCCCAGGCTAGAGTGCAGTGGTGGGGTCATGGCTCACTGCAACCTCCACCTCCCAGGCTCTAGCCATCCTCCCATCTCAGCCTCCTGAGTAGCTGGCACTATAGGCGTATGCCACCACACCTGGCTATTTTTTTTGTAGAGATGGATGGTCTCAAACTCCTGGGCTCAAGCGATCCTCCCACCTCTGCCTCCCAAAGTGCTAGGATTACAGGTGTGAGCCACTGCTCCTGGCCTAAGTATATAAATTTACTTTACATGTGGAAACTTCTTCATGGCAAAAAAAACCCACAAAAAAGTAAAAGTACAGATGGCGATATGGAGAAAATATTTGCAATTCATGCCACAGATAAAGTGTTATGCTTCCTAACAGATAAATAGCACCTATTAATGTCTGAGGAAAAGACAACCTTACCAATGCAGAAATGAATAAGGGTAGCAATAGACTGTTCAAAGAAGAGGACATGCAAATGGCTCTTAAACATACAAAAAGATGCCCAACCTTATTAAACAAGAGAAATGTAAATTAAAACAACACTGCGGTACCATTTCCTTCGCATTTTATAAACTAAAAGTTGAGTTAAATACTGCACTGTGTATGGTTGGTGGAAATATCAATTAGTCAAATCTTCATGGAGGACAATCTATTTCAAAATTACAAATGTACACGCACTAAGTTTCAGAAGTTCCATTTCTAGCAATTTCTCCCTTATAGGAGAAAATTTTGCCTACTTCACTCTCGTGCAATATTCTCGTATAGTCACACCTGTGGGAAGCGACATAGGTAGAGGCTATAAAGTGCAGCATTTTGTTGTTGTTGTTTTGTAAAATATGGGACACTAAATAAATAGAAGACTATTAAATAAATTATAATAGAGGCATGTGATGTATAAGAAAGAATGAAGAAAGTTTCTATGTAGTGATTTGGAAAAAGCCCTAGGATACGTTAAGCAAAAAAAAAAAAAAAAAAAAAACCATAAAAAAAAAAAAGAGCAAGGAACAGAACCATGTATAGAGTATGCTGCTGTCTGTGAACCATGAGTATAGCGAGTTTACCCTCCTCCCCACAAAGGAGAATCTGTGGTTGCCCCTGTGGGTAAGCTGATGGTGTAGGACACACAGTTCTGGATTCTGCTTTTGCTGGTGAAATTGCTGGCTATCCTCTGACTGGGTAAACAAACCCAGTTCCTCAGAGATCAACACAGTGCTCACCCCTCCCCAGCTGTCAGCCTTGTATCCAACTGTACTGGTACCATAATTTTTGATTCTCTGAGGGCTGGGACTTCTCTTTTCTTCCTGGACTCAGGGCAAGGATGGTTGGGCAAACTTACTTTTGTCTTATTCATACCCGATGTATCTGTGTTGTCAGTGTAAAAGTCCACTGAAGACATAAACTGTTTATAGTTCCAACACTGAAACTAGAAAATTCATCTTTAATCCAGTGAAGATAACCTGGTATGTCATTTGCCAAAGGTTGTTACTAATACAAAGAGGTTGTCAGTGGTGAGTGTATGAAATCACACATAAGCCCAGGCTTGCTGACTTGTTTCAACTACCTTCTTTTTACTGGATTTGATTTAAGTGGACAGGTATCACTGGATGTCTTTGTTGTGTACAGCGTCAATGACTTTCTTCCTTGCTAGCAGAATCTGAGCTTTTGATTACTGGAAGTAGACTGACTTTATATTGGAAATATGTTATCTATTCCATGACTGATCATTTGGTTTTGTCCAGAGGCCTGGCATAAGGTATGAAACATGCTGTTGGCAGACAAATCTCTATGTGTCTCTGCACTTTTTGTATGTTTTGCAAGAAAAAAAAAATTGCAAGTCATGAATTTGTGCAAATATTTGACTACATTTATTGCCCATTTGTTAATAATCATAAAATATAGGAAATATCCATGATGGCCAATCATAGGGGATAAGTTAAATTATGGTACCTCATATAATGGACTGCCCTTCAGTGATTTTAAAATGATGATGTAAAAGAATATTTAATGTGGGAAAATGTTCTTGACATATTAAGGGGGAGAGGGGAAAAGCTTCCTCAAAATAAATCACAACAGTGTGATCTCATTTAAAAAGTGTTACACATACACGCGCACACACACACACAGACATCGAGTGGCGATACATCATGGATTATTAGCACTCGACATATTTTTGTAATGGGACATGGGTAAAGTTCTGATTTTCTTCTTAAGATTATGAATTTTTCTACAAAAATATAATTACGTTTGCAATGAAGCATTTTGCAAAAGCTATTATAAAAAGAGGAAGAGATAAAATGCCTTCCTGAGTGAGTGCCTCTACTAATCTAGTTCGCGGGACAACACAGGATATTACGGAGTCACCTCCAGATTCCAAATCCCTGCCTTTGTCCTCTCAGGCCCATGCAGACTCCCAGCCAGTTGCTGGGGAGACTATCCGGATCTGAGCGTTTCCTTGCTATTCAGTTCTGGCCGCTGTTGTGCTCATACACCTCAGTAGAGGCACAGGTAAAAACCTTTAATCTGATTAAAATTTCCCTCAAGCATATTCCTGGTATTGCTGGTAAAAGGAAGGAGAACGCATTTCAGAAATTAATTTCATCCTCATGTCATCTGAAAGGCCAAAAAAAAGCAACTCCCCCACCCATTTTAAATGCAATTTTGATTGGGTTCTTTCTGAATACTTCAGTAGCTTTTGAGAAACAAAACAAAACAGCGTTCCTGAGCGTCCAGCTGCAGCCTCCTGCGAGCACATCATGTTCCTCTCGTCTCGCTGGTTCGAGGACGCCTCGTCTGTTGCTATGGAAACAGAGTAGTCAAATCAGACTGCGACGGAGGGCTCTCTCGAGTCCCGGAGAACAAATTGTTTCCTTCTGTTTGGTTCCATTTGGTTTAAGTAGCGGTGGAGACCCTCGCTTTCTGGATAAACTATTTTCCCGGGCCGGACACTGATAAATGGACGGTTAAAGACAGCAAATAATCCTCAACTCTAGATGTCCTTGTCAGAACGGGCTGCGGGATTGAGTTTTGATGGGTGAATTCTAATGAGAATTAGGGTCTTTGTTTCCCACAAGTGCTTTCAAGAACCGGCCAGCCTTTTCCATAAATGGGATTACATTTATTGTAGCCACTGAATAACAAAATTTTCAGCCGACAGACGCTTCTGTAACTTGCACGTTGCTTGAGGCAAAATCGGTTTCAGAGCCAGCAGCGTGCAACGCTCACGTACGTCAGACTTTATTGGATTACTTTCAAACTTCCAAGTGTTTTCCACATTTCTTGTTTCTTATGTTTTCATTCACGTTCCTGTACTTTAAACATATGAAGTCAAATGTGAATGTAACTCTTGCTTTTATTGGAGTCTAAGAAAAGCCAAGTGATTCTTCTCAAAATGCAGCAACGGGCTGTTATGTGGCACAGGGCCCGGCTAATCAAATCCTATTCAACCACCAATGACCTCATGGTGCTCTGGTTGCCCTGTTATTCCCTTTTGAGACTCATCACTGGTCTCCCATTTTGTGGCCTGAAGCCAACAATTTTCTCAATGCCTGTGAAGAACAACAGATAAGTAAAGAGGCTCTGAAGATTAGGAGGGAGAGAAAGGGACATAGGAAACAAACTACCGTGTGGGTAAATCACACCTGCACATCCTAATTCGTATTTCCAGAGCGTAAAATATTCTGAAACACCTAAAGAATGTGTGGAAAATAAAAGTTCTTCAAAAACAAATATTCTGCAAAAACTAAAAGCAACCTAAATGTCCATCAAGAGTAGAATGGATATAAAAATTGTGGTCTACAGTGAACTACTACTTAGCAATAAAGATAGAACGACCTACTGGATAAAACGTATACATTATGTTGGGTGAGGAAAACCAGGAACAAAAGAACATGTGTTGTATAATTCCATCTACATGAAATTCTTTCTAATCTATAGGGGAAAGAAAAGTAATCAGGCTTGCCTGGAGGGATAGGGGTGAGTTTGGGATACTAGGGAACTTTCTGAGAAAGTCAATGAGCTACATTTGACTGGGGTGATTGTTATGTGCGTGTACACATTTGTCAAGATGCATCAAACTGTTTACATAAAATCTGTGCATTTACATACATAAATTGTATCTCAATGAATAAAAATAATGTATCTTATAGCCTTTCTCTGTGGGGTATTCTTTTAAGTGTTTTATATGCAAATATATTTAATCCTCACAAAAATATGAGGGAGAAGTATATTTATTTGCATTTTACACATGGGGAAACTGAGACAGAGTGGTTACATAAATTTCCAAGGTAATGGATCTAGTGACTGGTGGGACCAAGATTTGAGACCTGGCAGTCCAGCTCCAGAGCTGGGCTTTTGGCTGCTGGATCACCTTTCCATGCCTGCTAGAAGTGGCAACCAGCTTGTTCTCTGTTTCCTAGAAGCGCTTTTCCAAATATGATAGCAGAACAATTGCTCATATACACAGAGAGAATCCAGCTACCCTTATTTTTGCATTTATTTATGTTGGGTATTGGGATACTTCTAATAATTCCATTTAGCTTCAACATAGTCAACACTACTAAAGTGTAGGCTTGCATTGCACATGATCAAGAAGGCCAATCTCCTGAACTTTGTTTGCTAATCATTGTACAACACAGTTGATGTTATAACACAAGCAAAATTATTTACCTGATTTTGCTAAGAGGAACTGGGAAATGTGAAAGTGATTCAGGCATTGGGCTAGAAAGAAGATTCATCCACTCCATTTTGATATTGTAACTTACTGTATTGTTTATCATATAGAGAGAAAAATTCACAGGGACATCAAAATATTAACTGTGACCGACTATAGGAAATGAGATTAAGATGAGAGGAAGATTTTCAGTTTCTCAGTTTGCAATGTTTAAGACAAGTATGCATTTTTAATGAGATTCTATAAGTTAGACAGTCAACTGTTCTTGCTTGTGTGAAGGTTAGCTATTTTGTAGTCCTCATTCATTCACTCATTTGTTTGTTAAACAAATATTTACTGAATGTCTACTGAATGCCAGGTACTAGGTACTGAAGAGACATAAGAACTAGTATTCTAGAGGTTAGACATATGGACAAATCATCATGGAATGAGATAGGCACCCTGCAGTTGAAAGGATTTAGTTTAGACCAAGGAATACTGCCCCAACTCTGTTCTTGTCCATAGTGATCTGTGGGTTTGCCAGTTCTGCATGACCAGAAGGTGGAAGGAGAGATGAAGCATTTCTGAATGACCTAAGGTTTTCCTATCCTCTTATTTTATGAATATTATTGGAAGCATGGCCAGTACTTGGAAGAGGTAGGCTTTAATTCTTCATGTTAATATGGCTTGTAAGACTTCAGTTTTTTCCTAATTCTAGTTTCTCATGGCAAAGTTGTTGGTTGTCAGTGGCCAGAGGACTAAATTTAAAGGTTGTCATTTGAGTACTTTTCTCTGTTCTGTGGCTATAGGCTATCTTCCTAATACCAGCCACTGTACTTCCATTTTGCAAAATGCATAATGGTTAAGAAGGGCTGACTTGATGTAGGTTCACTGTTTAATCTCCAGAGTTTCCTGGAATGAAAATGCAAAGTAGCCCACTAATAACCAGGTTGAAACTAATCATTCTATAACCAATGGGCAGTCACATTGCCTTTGTGATGTAAAGGAAAATATCATTGTTATAACAAGGTTGTGTAGTTTTTAGTGCCAGAAAAAGAAAAGTCTATGCTTTTCTTCCTGCTTGAGCTTAAAACAAAATTAAGTAACAGGCTGTAAAGAGCAGCCTTTCTTAGGACCATATGGTTCATTAGCACCACATGGTGTACCTGTACCAGAGACAGTTATTGAGTCCTGCGCTCCTGCCTGTTTAGAATGTGAATGATTGGCTCCCCTTGCCCCACTCCAGTACAGTCAGGACAGCTTAATCCTTCCTGGCACACTGTGTCCTTGTTGGCTTATAATACCTTCTTTATAAGCATACTTGATTTTTGGAATTGTTCTGTAACTGGAAATCAGTCTCATTGGACAAGTGCACGTCTTAAGCTCTTCGCAGTGCCCTACCAGCCTAATTAAACTACAGAAATATGAAAGTAATCAAGTGGGAACATTTGCAAAATGAATGCCTGTTAGTAATCTGCATAGTTACAGAGACTGTCACTTAGACCTAACTGCTGGGATATGTTGACTTTACCAATGGGGAGAAAAAAAAATCAATGTTCCATATCCCATGACTCCAATCTATTTTTGGCTGAGACCCAAAGGCCTCTCCAGGGTCAGAAAATTTGTTTATAACCAGTTTCTGGATTGCGAAGAGAAATATCATTTCTGCCCCCTCCCCTTTTTTGCAAACCAATAGAGAACAACATGGAGAATAAGCAGCAGTAAAGTAAACTTCCATCTTCATTGAAACGAGGAAACACTGATATCTGGAACCATAATACTGTATACAAAAGGGGCTTTCAGGTTAGGGAAGACTACCAGTGGGAAGACACAGAGGAGGCTAGGGGCTTTGGAGTTCATGGGTGGACTGGATAAAGTAGGAAGTTCTCCCAAGGAGATGTTGCAGCCCTGGCTTGAAGCAAGGTCGGGGAGCACAGACCAAGAGCAACAATCTGTCAGCAGTGAGTGGGCTCAAACATGTGAAAAACGTAGGCACGCCGTCTTTGCCTACTATACGTATGTGGGTGAAGGAGAAACTGGGGAAAACAAGCAGCCTTCCGCTTCTACGTCTGCTAAAGGGAAACAAAAGCATCACCATGCACCGGCCGGGCGCGGGGGCTCACGCCTGTAATCCCAGCACTTTGGGAGGCGGAGGAGGGCGGATCATGAGGTCAGAAGATAGAGACCATCCTGGATAACACGGTGAAACCCCGTCTCTACTAAAAATACAAAAAATTAGCCTGGCGCGGTGGCGGGCGCCTGTAGTCCCAGTTACTAGGGAGGCTGAGCAGGAGAATGGCCTGAACCCGGGAGGCGGAGCTTGCAGTGAGCCGAGATCGTTCCACTGCACTCCAGCCTGGGGGGCAGAGCGAGACTCCGTCTCAAAAAAAAAAAAAAAAAAAAAAAAAAAAAAAGAAAGAAAAAAAAAATCACCATGCACCAAAAACCTCCATTAGGTTGTTTCACTGGGAGAAGGGCCACCTATAACTTTCACAGGGTATTGGTGAGGTTTCTGGAGGCGACAAGCTCAAGAGGCTTAAAACAAGCTCAAGAGGCTTAACCAGTTCATTTTGCTGGTCCTTGGCCTTTACTATCCTCCATAATATAGCTCAGGAATAATACCCACTTTCTCAGTTCAAGGATGCACAGTATTAATAAGGAATCAGCGTAGGACCTATGCGAACATATTGCATTTATAAAGGAATGTCACAAATATACACAGAGGTAGATGAAAAAACACATCAGAAAGGTCACATCAAAGCAGGTAAAAATTAAGACAAGATATTTCTCCAAAAACTAATCTGACATCTTATAATACCAGAAATATACACACACTTCAAACCTAGGAAATCATCCTATGAAACTGCTCTAAGGTAGCCACTAATACTTGAAATATGGAGTAATCAAGTAACAAAATTTTAAATTTTAAACTGCTAGTCATTTCAGTTATTGGAAAACTTTTAAGCACATTTAAACCAACATGGGTATGTAAATTTACTTTGCAAATTTAGATATTATGAAATCTAAACATGGATTAAGTATTATCACTAAAACTTTAGTGTCTCAACTGAGATATGCAAACCAGACTGAGACTTAGTTTGATAAGAATGAAAAATATCTCACTGAAATAATATCTCCAATGTATTGGGTTAAATATATTAAAATTAATTTTACCTGTTGTTTAGTGTGGCTACGAGATCTTAAATTACATGTAACTTGCATATGTCTATCAGACACCATTGCTATAGAAAAAAAAGCACCAGCATGCAAAGTAAATGTACATGCACTGTCCAAAGTAGGAAAAAGAGAACCCCCAAACTGTAAACAAAGTAAACGCATGTCCACAGAGGAATGGTATAATACGTATACATAACATTCTGTAGGGTATGATCAACTAGGACACCAAACATTGAGAATGGGGGGAAAACATGCAAATATATTTTCCTAAAATTAAGTCTGAAGACTGCAAGGGCACATTGAACTCCAAGGAAAATTGATACAAATAATGATAAATATTTTAGTATATCACACTTCAGGGAAAAACAGTCCTCTGGACATTTAGGCTCCTCCTTCACCACCACAAAAAACAAAACACACAAAAAACCACAACTATTTACACATAGATATTTCTTTTAAGTTACTCTTGTACACAAACAGAAGGAAAAATAGAAACAAAATAAATTACTTAAGGTATTTCAAAACCTTTTTCACATTCAGTGTCTGTTTCTTGACTTGGTAATTGACGTTTGTGTTTTCTCACAGCATGTGGTCTTTATGCTATTAAGAGCAGTGGTGACGGGCATTTCATTAAAGAGCACACCACCATTGTCTCTGGAATTTTCTTCTTAGACACTGACACCCATTCTTCAAGTTTGATACTGATGCCTTCCTGGTCAGTGAAATTATCAACGCAAGGTTTTCAGAGCTCAACCAGGACTTTTTTTCCTCAACTGCTTCTTACACGGCTTTTGACTGAAGAGTAACTGCTTTGTCACCAGGAATACATTACCAAATGTGCACATGAATAGGCCTACCATTATGGCCTACAACAGGATGGCTCCTTGAAGGGAGACAAGGATGTCATATACCCTTGTGGTGTATCATATTACTTCTGCAAAATATTCACTATCCCTCCCTATGACAGAATAATTTAACTGTGGTGACTGACATCGTGCCTGTCACAGGACTTGTCTTGGCTAATGGAATGTCATGGAAATAAAGGGTATCATTTCCTAGCGGAAGATGAAAGAGCCATCACGTGGTTCTCACCTTTCTTTTCCCTCTTAAGACCAAAATGCCCCCGCTTAGAGGCTGCTCCTTTAGACTGGGTCCTGAAGCAATATGCATTACAACCAACATGGATCGTTACAAACATGTGAGTGAAAAATAAATCTGTAAGCCACTGAGGTTTTTAGGGTTGTTTGCTAGTGCAGCGTAACTTATGCTTAAACTGACTGATAGAACTCTTAAGCAGAATGGATTTAAACCCTGGTTTTGGTATGGTCCACGTGTTCTCCTCAAGGACTCTTGATTTCTGCAGGACTTCCTGAGGGTAGTCAATGAGTTGGTGATTGATGACTAGTTTTCCCTTATGTGAGATTCAAGTTCAGGCTATTTCAGGTAAGCCAAGGTGTATGCAGAGTGACCTCATCTGAGATGTGCTTAAACTGAGTCACCCTGAACTACTTAGTGGACACTAAGTGGGTGTGGGTGAGTCACAGCCCAGTTGTTGGGAGCTGCCATTTATAGCTGTATTCTGGTGAAATGCCTTGGAAACATTAAAGTCAGAAAATACCTTTGAGACTGGAAACCACACCACCTCACTTTGGGACATCACAGAAGTTCTCCGTGGGAAAGGGGCTGGTGGGGAGGGAAGGGGAGGAGGAAGATGCTGTAGCTCTGAAGGTCCACTCTTGTTTTTCTTCATTTCTTGCCATTAAAGCTGATTTCATGATGGAAGTATCAATCTGTGGACAGTAGTTTTTTTTTTTTTTTTTTCCTCTCCAAAGTAGAAAATTCAGCATCTGTACTTAAGAGTTCCACTGGAGAAGTGGCTGACCTCAAAATATATTAGGGATCCAACTGCAGTTAAATGTTGATGGATTCAACAATGTGCAGCAGCCCTTCAAAGAATACAGACTGTGGTTTCCTCCTGGGAAGACTTCACCAGGACCCTTGGCAACAGTGCTGGTAGAAAGTGGAAACAAACAGTTACATGAGCCATAGATGGCAGAAACAGTAGGTGAGCAGACAATGACATTAAAAATAGTTCAGGGAAGGAAGCTGATTTTCTCGCTCACATTCTGGTTAGGGTGGATTAAAGGACAGAGGCACTGGGGAATTCATTTTGGCTCCTAAATTCTGGGTGTCCTCAAGAACTTTCCCTGTTTCCTCCATAACAAGCAAAGATAGGATAGAATCAATCGTTATAAAACACTTGCACATTAAGGATGGCATCTTGGGTGGGAACATTGATTTTGCAAACAGAAACTGTACGGGGTAGGGGTGGCTGCCATGGGTCACTGGTGGTTTCTTGTTCACCATAGACAATCATCATGTTGTCTGGACAGTCTGGATCCCCTTGAAGGGGAGCCAGCAGAAGGCGGCAGTTAAGGGCATAAGCTTAGCAGGCAGATAGACCTGAATTTTGTATCTCACTTGTGCTTGTGCTAATTTTGCTGGAGTAGGCATAGCTTCCCTAAGCCTTAATTTTAAGGAATGCAAAAAAAAAAAAAAAAAAAAAAGAGAGAGAGAGATAGTTCCCAACGTACATTGTGGTTGCAAAGTTTAAGTGAGCTAATTCATACAAAGTGCCTAACACACAGCTGGGTGCATATTAAACGCTTGAGTAGCACTAGCTAGTGTTATAGTTGCTGGTCTTATCTGAGGAAAGTCGAAGTGAAAGGTGGTTGGAATCGCTGCATAAGTTCTTACTTTTTTTTTTTGTTTTTGAGATGGAGTCTTGCTCTGTCGCCAGGTTGGAGTGCAGTGGCATGATCTGGGCCCACTGCAACTTCCGCCTCCCGGGTTCAAGCGATTCTCCTACCTCAGCCTCCCGAGTAGGTGGGACTACAGGCGCCCACCACCATGCCCGGCTAATTTTTTGTATGTTTAGTAGAGACGGGGTTTCACCATGTTGGCCAGGATGGTCTCGAACTCCAGACCTCGTGATCCGCCTGCCTCGGCCTCCCAAAGTGCTGGGATTACAGGCGTCAGCCACCGCGCCCGGCCACTTTTAAATAGAGTCATAAAGTTATAAAATTAAGTGGATGGGGTATTTAGGTCTGATTTGATTATTAATAATGGAGTATAAAGAAATTATAATCAAGAATACAATACCTGTCCAAAAGACTTTGGCAACAAGATATCACCTTGGTTGTGTTTCCAGGGAAACTGGAGGTGAAGGCATTCTCTAAAACGTGATGGCAGTTGATGTCCACAGGAGTGCTGGAGAGTATGCCTAGAAGCAGAACAGAGTCCCATTTATTTTATTATTTGTTTATTTTTTAGTTTTATTTATGTATTTGTATATTTATTTATTTATTTTGAGACAGAGTCTTGCTCTTTTGCCCAGGCTAGAGTGCAGTGGCATGATCTCAACTCACTGCAACCTCCGCTTCCCGGGTTCAAGCGATTCAAGTGCTTCAGCCTCCCAAGTAGCTGTGATTACAGGTACACGCCCAGCTATTTTTTGTATTTTTAGTAGAGAGGCGGTTTCACCATGTTGGTCAGGCTGGGCTCAAACTCCTGACATCAGGTGACCCACCCACCTTGGTCTCCCAATGTGCTGGGATTACAGGTGTGAGCCACTGCACCTGGCCCCATTTATTTTATTAATTAAGGAAGTCACTGAACCCTCATTCTGTTCTTAGCTTCTCCACCACACCGCACACCTTTAACTTTATGCCGAAGAGCAGCTCTGACTCTCAGCTTTCTGTGGCGGTGTGTGCTGCACGTGCAAGCTGGAGGCACTGCCTGTCCTGAAAGCTGCCATTCATCCTGTGGGCACCAGGACACAAAGGACAGAGTGTAGTACCTGCGATGCAGGCTGTCATGAAGCAGGCCACGGTCCCCGCGATCAGAGCTCTCACTGCTCCCGAGGCGATGTCACGCTTTCTGGAAGGGGCCATGGATGCTGGGAAACATGGAAGGAGGGACATGAGATCAATGTTGAAGTATTGATTAAAACCGTTAGCCTCTGAACATTGTTCTGGGGCTGGGCTCAGGTCAGCTGGCTTTTTTTTTTTTTCTTCTTTAACTTAACTGGGAAATTCAAGATTCAAGAACCTCGTAATAAACTCCACATACAGAGAAATTCTCTGCTGTGGGAAGAAGGGAAGAGGCTTGTTTGCCAAAAGGCTCAAAGGCTTTCATTCTCCACAGAAGAAACACCTCCTATGTTTCATCCAAAGGGCTGTTCATTGAGGGCATGGCAAGGCAAATGAGTGGCAGGAGGGATGACTAAGGAGATGACGTGTAACTCAACTGTCACCATCTACTTCTATGCCCATGGCAGACACCACTAAGAAATCACAGCGTTCTCCCACTGGACTTCCGATGGCTCTCAGAATCCTTCTCCAGGTGCCCATCATAAATCTATTGGCATCGGCATGCAAGGTGAAGCCTACAGGTCACCCCTGGGCTGGGAGAAGCACCTGTATATTTGAGAAAATTCTTCCTGAGGTCAGCTTGGATGTGCATGGGAAAACTATATTGCAGAGTAGAGATAAAAAAAAAAATGGACCCCAGAGGACTCATGACTGTTGAAAAGGCCTTTTTCTTCTCCTGACATGAATAACATTACAGAGCAAAATGGAGATCCAAGTATGTCTGTGTCACATCTGTGTTGTTGAAGAATGTTCTTTTCACTTACTGAGTCCGCCGATCACAATTCCTAGGGACCCGATATTGGCAAAACCACAGAGAGCGTAAGTGGCGATTGTCTCAGAACGAATCTGTAAGCAAGCATAAACACGTATGTATACACAGTCTGATCTGGCTTAATAAATCTGACATCTGACTGGGCTTCATTTTGACTATAAATTCAATATTGACAAATAAATGCACAGTCCATGGTATCAAATGCCCATTACTTCCTAGACCCCTTTTACCATCTCCACTTGAATTTTGTGGGAAAATGGAAGGGGACTGTGTGGACTCAATGACTCTCTACAAAAGGCTTACAATTGGTAGCCTTGGCTTCTACAAATGCTGCTTCCTGGTCAATAATGCCTTCTAATATTCCATATGACCTGACCATCAGCTGCAGTGTGCCAGGGTCAGGACTAGTTGCTGGAGATACAAAATTGGTCCCAGAAAATATTCACATTACATTTACTTGACAAAGGACGTGTTCAGACTATATAAAGAACTGTTATAACTCAATAAGATGATAAACAGCCAAGGAAAAATGAATAGAGATTTGGATACTTCACAAAAGCTCTGAAAATAACCAAAAAGTACATGAAAAGATGTTCAACATCATTGATCACCAGGGAAATGCAAAATAAAGCCACAATGAGATACTACTATACCTCCACTAAAGTAAAAAAACTGACAATACAAAGTGTTGACAAGGATGTGAGTGACTAGAACTCTTAGATATTGCTGGTGGGAATGTAAAATGACACAGTCTGTTTGTGAAACAGTATGGAAGTTTCTTAACATGTGCTGCCTGAATGACCCAGCAATTTTTCTAGGAGAAACAAAAACACCACAAAAAGATTGTACATAAATACTTATGGCAGCTTTATTAAATAGCCTCATGCTGGCAACAACTTTAATGTCATTCAGTAGGCAAATGGATAAACAATTGTGGATACCCATAAAATGAAATGCTGCTTTGCAATAAAAAGGAAATACATCCAAGAACATGAAAGCTAAGTGAGCACATGTATATGAAATTCTAGGGCCAGGTGCAGTGGCTCACGCCTATAATCCCAGCACTTTGGGAGGTTGATGTGGGTAGATCATTTGAGGTCAGGAGTTCAAGACCATCCTGGCCAACATGGTAAAACTCTGCCTCTACTAAAAATAAATAAATAAGTAAATAAATAAATAAATAAATTAGCCAGGCATGATGGTGTGTGCCTGTAATCCCAGCTACTTGGGAGGCTGAGCCAGGAGAATTGCTCGAACCCAGGAGGCAGAGGTTGCAGTGAGCTGAGATTGCACCATTGCACTATAGCCTGGGTGACAGAGTGAGACTCTATCTCAATAATAATAATAATAATAATAATAAATCCTAGAATATGCAAAAATAATTTACAGTGAAAGAATGGATATTGGTTGCCTGGGACTAGGTCTTTGGGTGGGAATGGGAGTGGAGTTGTTGACTACAAATGGCCATGAGGAAAACTTTTTTTTTTTTTAAAAAGGTGTGATGGAGATACTCTGTATGTTGAATATGGTTGTGGTTACATAGGTGACATCAAAACTGAGCCCTTAATTTGGTATTTAAGTTATAATTCAGTGGAAAGGATATAATTTAAAAATAATTATGTTAATAAAAAGGAAATTTTCAGCTATCACAGGAGCTTCCTGATAGTCTGGCCATGGTGTGTGTACTGCAGCTCTGACCACTCCTTGGGAATGTCAGGACGCCCAGCTGGAAGTAGGAGAAGGAATATCCTTTTCACGGGGCAGTCAGAGGATGGAAGATGAATTCATGAAAGCATGGGTGTGGCCCTGTGACTCAAGAGATACTGCTTAGGCCAGACAATTTTTTCTCAGTTTGAGGACTGATTCAAACTGAGGCTCAGAAGATCCCATCTACTCTATTGTTCCCCAGAGGCATACCCAGTCTGACAAAGGTACCCACGTGACTAAAGCAATAATTTTCCAATATCCTCAAAACTCTATGATTTTGTTCAAAGAATAAACCGAGCAATGCTACACTCATTCAAGACTCAAGTGGCCATGGTAAGATTTTTGTTGATTCCAAGGCCCCTCTTCTCTCTCATGGTTTCTGAGAACTCTCCTTTGTTGATATTTTCCATCAGCGTGCATATAGCCAGCAGGAAAAAAAAATATTTCAAGTAGGTATGCAGTCCACCGTTCCTGGAAAAGCTGTCCTTGTTCCCCACTTTTTTCTAGTGCTTTTCATTTAGTTCAGCTGGCTTCAAAACCGGGCATGCTTATTAAGAGATTGTGGGGAGAAAGATAAGGGGCTTGAAACTCCTCTTTCCCCTTTCCTGGGATAAGTGGGAAGGGGGCACACAGATGTGGCCATGATGGGTTTTAGAAGAGGAAAAGGAGGCTGGGATAATTCCACGCTGACTTTGCCCACAAATGTGCAAGATGATGTGATGAAAAGAGATGCACTGTACTAGGAAAATATTAATAACACACCTTACAGCTCTCCTTGTGTCTGCACAGGATGCTATACATACAGGATGGTCATTATAGCACTATCTCTGATAGTGAAAAAACAGATAACTGCTTATCAGAATGGGACTAGTTAAGATGAATTATGGTGTGCAATACAATAGAATACTATGTCACAGGCGCTGATATGGAAAGGTACCTGAGACACGTTATTAAGTGCAAAGGACAAGGTTAAAAACAGTGAGTATATGTTACAGGGAGAAGAGCTCCAGAGAAAGAAGAAGGTTGCCTTACTTTTCCCTTTATCTTTTTTTGGACCTTTTGAATTCTATACTATGGTATGTGTTACATGTAAACAAATGAATAAAAACAGACAAAGTATTATCTTTAGGAAAGAGAAAGTGATGGAATAAAGGGCTCATCCTGGGGCATGGGGGTAGTATTCCTCTTATCTCAGATGGAGGTCAGCATGGGCATAATTCAGTGGATATCACTGGTGTTTTGCCTCACGGACCCACATAGTACGTTCTGTTCTGTGGCACCTCTTCGAGGAGACTGTTGGGATGCCCTCCTCCACTTCTAGGTTGTGAGCAAAAATTGCTGAAACTCATCTGCATTTTGTTGATTGCAAATCAGAAATTTGGAGAAGCAAAATGCCTTTCCCATCGTGACTCAACAATAGCGGAGGCCACTGAGCTCCTGTTTCCAAATGTTCTCTCTGTGCCTGCCTTAGGTTGGGCTCACCCCTAAACTCAATCAGCCCTACTGTTCTGTCACTACCCTCGTAATAACCTTTCCACACAACTGCTTCGTGCTGCCAGAACACAGAGCCCGGCCTGCTCATTAACAAAACCATTCTTTCCTGGCAACTGGCAACTGGGGATAGAAAACATTTCACTTAATTTAGCCTATTGTTTACTTTTGGCAGGGAAACAAACTGGTTTTGGTGGCATCTAAACAATGAGAATAATTGGCCAAGCTTTACTGGGAGGTTAGTTGAAGAATGAACATGCGAGAACAGGGAAATCTACAGAGCCCCCGCTCATGTCAGAGGTGTGGATCAAAATGCCCTAGCTGTAAAATATAAATCAGTGCTCCCCCCGGAGTGGGCTTTTACATTGGTGTGCTATGTGGGAGTCAATCTGCAGGCTTGTTCTTTGGGAGGCCGGGAAGGATGGTAGTGTTGTTTGTGGGTGAGCAAACTCAGAACCTTAGGCAGGCTACTTTTCCTCCCCTTTTGTTTTTAAACCAAGTACATGCCTGGAACATTAATTCCAAATGGATTGTTTCAATGAGTACTAGGGATGCTCAGGAATGTTAACCATTTCCTTAAGAGTTTCCATGAGTGACAATTCTGTTCTCCAGGGAAGAGGGTTGCAAACTCAACTACAAACATGACCTCACCTGAGTTCCTCATCCCACCAAAGGCCAGACAGATGTGAATGTCTCCTTGCAGGCTACTGACCTGAAGTCCTGACGTAATTATGGTGCTTGTCTCAAGGCTTTCAGATCACAGATTCTGAGTCTTTTCTCTCCCTGATCCACGTAGAGAGCAGTGATGATGCTACACTCTCTCTCAAGGATGTCCAAGCATGATGTTACTTTTAGACGGTTTCTCAGAGCTCACAGAATCCATTAAGTTCAAAGGGAGAGGTCTTTATGATCACTAGACTGTCAGCCACTAGACTATGAGGGCAGGGACCCCATGACTTGCTGAATGCTATGGCCTCAGTACTCAGCACATTGCACATAAAACATTTTTTTATGTTTTATTCAACAAATTTTGGTTGGTTGATTGCAGTCCCAGCTCATGTGACTCTGGGTCTGTGTCCACAGTCCTCAAAAGTAAATGATCACAATGGCAATGATTAGCTATGTCTACACACTCATACACACACATTCTCTCTGATTAATTCAACATAACTGAAAATTAGGAAGTTCTATGTACGTTATGAGCTCCATGAGCCATAGATTTTAGGTTGTTTTGCCCTCTGATCTATCCCAGGTGCCTGGCATAGTGCTTGACGCACAGAGGCATAAGTAATAGATGAATGCAGGTATGTGATGAAGAAATGTACCGAGAAATTAAAATAGTTACTCACTGATATATATTGCTGCACACCATTCACAAATTTGGGTCCACCTTCTTTCCTCAAGTGGATCCATTTTGAGAGGTGCTCGTAAGCCACAAATTCATTGAAGAAGGTCTTATAACCTATGAGTCTGGCAACCATAAAGCTGTCCTGCCATTCCACTCCCATTATGAAGGAAAAGGGCATGAAGATGTAGGAGCAGATTAGCTACAGAAACCAAAAGTAGACACTTGATTAGAACAGTGATTTGCTTTCAGTTCTGCCTCCTCGGTGATAACACTGTTCCTGATCCCTCTGTCTCCTTTAGGCACAGAAATTCCTTCTTCCCTTGCCCATCTTTACCCATCAGAAATCAGAACTAGAAATCGGTCATTTGAAGTAAGCTGGATTCTTGGGGAAGGGGCCAGGAGAGACTGACGGTCGTTGCAGGGAAGGAGGGTGATAGGAGACAGAGAAAAGGTGGGTGGGAAGTTGGGGGATGCATGAGAAGCTTCTATAGCATGGAAGAGTCCACTGAGGTCATCAGGGTGGGCTGTTTACAAACCTATTTTATTTTTAAACAAAGATAGGCAGAAACAAAACAGAGGGCAGGGGTGTGATATGATTATACCTCAAAACTCAGCTGTGGGTAGTCAAACATATTTCCAAACCAGGACAAGGCTGAATTCATAAAAGACAGCAGGGCCAGGAAGGCAATCAAATTCACAGCAATGTTGGCCACCAGGGAGATGGAGGAGGAAGCGCCTTGTGTTGCAGCTTCTAGAAGATTCCCTGAATCGCTTTATCAAGAAATAGCAATTCTAGAATTACCAAAGGGTTGTTAGGGGATGGACACCATTGGTGCAGAAGTAGCACAATCAGAGCTTAGACAAGAGACAAACTATCAGGCCCCTGCCTTGCTCGAAGTACTCACCTGAATCCCATGACATCATGAAGTGGGCATATGGGTATTTAACCATGTTTGTTCTTGTTTTTAAAGAGATAGGGTCTTGTTCTGTTTCTCAGGCTGGAGTAAAGTGATCATAGCTCATTGGAGCCTCCAAATCCTGGGCTCAAGTGATCCTCCTTCCTCAGCCTCCCGAATAGCTGGGACTACAGGTGTGTGCCACCATGCTTGGCTAATTTTTTTTTTTTTTTAAGAGACGGGGTCATGCTACATGGCACGGGCTGGTCTTAAACTGCTGGGCTTAAGCGATCCTCTTACCTTAGCCTCCAGAGTCTGGGTAACTTACATTACTTTTTAAATTTGGGAACATTTATAATAAAAACTTGGAAAATGATAAAAATATTACAAGTTTAAAAATGATTTTTATTACAAGTAGCTGCCAGAGAATAGTTATAAAATATAAATGCTATAAAAACTAATGATTCAAAAACAACAATAAATCAATGATTCAAGGAAGGCTATAAATCCATCACCTCATTTAGAGATGGAGTGCCACCATCACTTTGAATCCCCCTGTATACTCTTCTTTGATCCCATCCTCCCCTCTAATCTCAGAGGTACCTGTCTTCCTAAAATTCACTCATCATCCCCTTTCTTTACCATTTTCCTACATGTCTGTATCCCTAAAAAATATATTGTGTGTCCGGGTACAGTGGCTCACACCCTATAATCCCTGCACTTTGGGAGGCCGATGCAGGTGGATTTCTTGAGCCCAGGAGTTTGAGACCAGTCTGGGCAACATGGCAAAATGCTGTCTCTACAAAAAGTACAAAAATTAGCTGGGTATGGTGGTGCATGCCTGTAGTCCCTGCTACTCAAGGGGCTGAGGTGGGAGGATCATTTGAGCTCAGCCTGGGTGACAGAGTGAGACCCTGTCAATAAAACAAAAAAACAAACCCAAAAACAACAACAACAAAAGAAACACACACAAAAACATTGTGCAAGTCTGCACACTGAGTAACTTTATAAGTGGAATTATGCTATATTCTTTGGCGGCTTGCTTTTTCACTCATGGTTGACTTTATCTACATACAAGGGTGAATTTCAGACACATGTTGGTTGCTGATGAATTCTGTTATTTAAGGAAATACTCTTGAACATCCTAAATTCCTTAGTCTTTTCCACTCTGTTTTTCTTTCTTTTTCACAGAGCAAAATAAAAGGAACCAGCTTTCTTATAAGAGGAACCTCCAGAAATGGTCATCCTATGACTGTCTAAACCAAGGCTCCATAAACACTCTGCTATATTTACAAAGAAATATCTTTATAACAAACAGATATGGAAATGTATTGACATTAGGTATTTAGAGAGGTTGATATCAAGTATTAAACAAGATTTTGGCCAGGACCCGGCGCTTTGGGAGGCTGAGGCAGGAGGATCCCTTGAGCCCAGGAGCTGGAGATCAGCCTGGGCAACATAGTGAGACCCCTGTTTCTAAAAAACTTAAAAAATTAGCTGAGTGTGGTGGCACATTCCTGTAGTATCAGCTACTTAAGAGGCTGAGGTGGGAGGATAACTTGAGCCTGGGAGGTCGAGGCTGCAGTGAGTTGTGTTCATACCACTGCACTCCAGCTTGAGCGACAGAGCAAAACTTTAAAAAAAAGTCTTTTTTGAGCAAGTCTCAAAAAAAGGAAATAAAATAAGACTCTTTTTGGTGAAGTCTAAATAGTCTTTGGACTTACTTAAATATCGTAATTCACTGTGCTTTCCGGTTATCGAATTTTTGCTGTATATTGAATTTGGAGTCCCCCACCCCAGCTTGGGTAGTCATTAATTAGGTGAATGTGTCACACTTACCCACTTTCCATTTTCATGGCATTCTTGAGGGTTATTTTAGGTTTTTCTGTTTCAGGCCAAAAGAGTTTAGCAGCAGCCAATGACGCAGGTGCCGACATAACCGAGGCTGTTAACAAGTGGGAGGATGGAACCTGCAATTTCAGAAGAAAGAAGGCAAACCCAGTGTTAGCTTTTTTCTTGTGTTCAGAGGAAGGGTCCAAGAGCTCCGCAAGGGAAGAAACAGGGTAGGGGGTTGCTGCTATGACAGAAGACAATGTTTCTTTGGAGGTCTGGAAGAGCCACTCTAGCTCAGTGAGCCAAGTTGCAGGCATTGCCTTGAGAGGCTGAGGGATAAGGGAGACATTTGTGCTAACTGACCACTTCCCTCGGGAGAAGGATAAAAATGAAATCTGATTGTTTCAGAAAAGAATTAATCCTATGTTGTGGAAACTTTCAAGGAAGATTCCTCAACCTCTCTGTTGCCCTTTTGAATGCTCAGACAGCCCCTAGAGAATGTATGTCATTACAATTTTTTTTTTTTTTCTTTGAGATGGAGTCTTGCTCTATCATCCAGGCTGGAGTGCAGTGGTGCGATCTTGGCTCACTGCAACCTCCGCCTCCCCAGTCAAGTGATTCTCCTGCTTCAGCTTCTTGAGTAGCTGGGATTACAGGAGCCCACCACCACACCCAGCTAAGTTTTGTATTTTTTAGTAGAGATGGGGTTTCGCTATGTTGGCCAGGCTGGTCTTGAATTCCCAACCTCAGGTGATCCGCCCACCTCGTTCTCTCAAAGTGCTGGGATTACAGGCATGAGCCACCGAACCCAGCCTCATTACATCATTTTAGATAGCGGCTGGGGAGTGGAGAAGGGACTCGTGATTCACTTGCAGATGTGTATATTCTCCTCTCTCCATCTTCCTTTTGCTCTCCTGAGATCCTCGGTGCCTTTACACAATCTTCATTGATCTGGAGGCCCTTTAATTTGTACATGACTTCTGTTTCCTTTATCGCAGGTTGACTCGTTCCCCTTCCCGCCCCCTCTCACATGGTTTCTGGATTCTCTTCCACATATGTTCAGAATTCCAGGATCAGCACCTCCCTGCCTGTTCCTGTTCCCCCCAAAACATTTTTGAGGCAGCATTTCTGCAGTGGGGATGGCATTCCCCAGATGATCCACGCAAGCCGCTCATTCCACAGGTGTCCTTTGCTCCTTTCTTCTTGCCTCTTCCTACTAATTGGCACTCCTAGGCCTGGATGAAGACCTAGAATGAAGCCCACTTACCTTGTAAGAAATCCTAGCCTCCTGAGTCACACAGTGACTGGGCTGTGTTACTCAGTTTCAATATCGGGGACTATGCCTCTGTGTGGCTTGTAAACTTTATGGGTTGGGGTGCATGCACCAGTTATAACATTCTCTAGCCTTATACTACAGACTGCCAACTCTCAAACTTGGCTGTACATTAGAATCTGAGGAATTTTTAAAAAATATTGATGCCTGGGTCTCATCCCAAGGAACTGTGGTTTAATTACTCAGATATGGACCTGGGCATTAGAGAATTAAAAGCTCCCAGGTGATTCTAATGTGCAGAAAGGTTTGCGAATCACTGCTCTAGACCAGGGGTCAGAAAAGTTTTTCTGTAAAGCTCCAGAGAATAATGTTGTTGGCTTTTTGGATCACAACGACTCAACTCTGTAGCATGGAAGCTGCCATAGACAAATGAATAAAAGTAGTTGCTTTCCAATAATTCATTTCCCAAAACAGGAGCAATTGGGATTTGGCCCACGAGCCATAGTTTATTGACTCCCAGTCCAGATCACCTTGACTGAGGTAACAGTTTTTGTTTTTTTTTTTAACAGATTTAAATTTTCAACCAAAGCAACTTCATCATACGATTGCATTTTTCTATTTTTATTCTGCCGATAGAACTCACATTTAGACAGCAGGGATATGAAGCCCCAAAACTCCTTGGGGTCCCTATGTTCAAACGCCAAAGCAACTGTGACCAACTTTTGCCATATGGCAAAACAAAACAAAAAAACACTCTCTTGGCCTCCTTTTCCTACCAGCAATGGAAAAGAAAAAAAATAACAAGAGCAAAGAAAGGAGAGGTTGACGTTTTCATAAGTTTATTCCAAAATATTCTTACCCCAAAAGAAATGTATGCACCTAAGACACTTCCAGCAATTGTAGAGAACCCAGCGGTCATGATGGCGTGGAGTTCAGACTTGGTGATGTATGGTAAATATGGTCGGACCAGCAGTGGAGACTCCGTCTGGAGACAAAGAAGGGTGACCAGGTTGCTTTTTAAATCTGTGCGGGGGTGGGGCAAAGGGTGCCAATCTACTTATAATTTTATTCTTTAAAGCAGAGAGTTTCTAAGAGTGAACCCCAGACCAACTTCATAAGTGTCACCTGGAAAACTCATTAGAAATGCAAATTATTTCGATTTACTAAATTAGAAACTCCAAGGGCGGGAGCTAGCAATCTGTAGTTTCACAAGCTTTCCGGGTGATTCCAATGCATGCTCAAATTTGAGAACCCACACCATCGACCTGTGAGTTATTTGAACTCTAGATCAGTTTCCATATGTGGTCATGTGTAAATTTTGCAAACTTTGTGAGGCTAGACATAGAAAGCCTCCACCCAGCCTAGGAATGGATGCTGTGATGACTTGGTGCACTCCTCTAAGGGTCAACTGACTCTACCCAGTGGCCTGAACTTCTGGATGGGTGATTTCTAAGCCACTGTGGCTTCCAGTCTTCCAACTTCACCTTGACAGACCCTAAACCTATTTCCTGATACCTCAGGGAAATAGAGACACAAGCATTAAAAACAAACAAACAAACAACCTCAGCAATAACAAGGACAGGTGCCTGCAGGCCCTTCTGTAATTGGGAGTCAGAGAGCCCTCTCTGATGGGTGGAAAGGAAGAAGCAGACGGACTATAGTTGGAAAGGCTTGAAACCCATTAAGGAGGACAGGCAGCCTGTGGTGTGGGGCTCTCCATAGGTAATAGCTGTACTTTTAGCATATTAAGTATCAAATTGAACATCACAGAAGCTTGTGTGCAATTTTACAATTTTCTCCTCATTATCTCTAATTGTTCTATAAGATTGAATGTGTGGTGCCTTGATCTATCGACTAGGAACCCTGTGCATGAGCCCTCTTATCCTGCAGGTAGGAGCAATCAACTCAAGATGGTGCCCTAATTAGTCCTGGGAGATTTTATGACTGTAATTATAATTATTTCAACTCCTAGGGAAGGAATCGTGGGCCCCCACTCTAAAGACTATGCTCCAGGCTAGTAAGCATAGATTTTTTTTTTTTTTTTGATACAGTTTTGCTCTTGTTGCCCAGGCTGGAGTGCAGTGGCATGATCTCTGCTCACTGCATACTGTACCTCCTGGGTTCAAGCGATTCTCCTGGCTCAGCCTCCTGAGTAGCTGGGATTACAGGCATACGCCACCACGCCCAGCTAATTTTGTATTTTTAGTAGAGACGGGGTTTCTCCATGTTGGTCAGGCTGGTCTCGAACTCCCGACCTCAGGTGATCTGCCTGCCTTGGCCTCCCAAAGTGCTGGGATTACAGGCATGAGCCACTGCACTAGGCCGTAAGCATAGTCTTTAGAGTAGAGACCCATGCTTCTTGTTGGCTTACCAACAAGAAGGTTCCGCCTGCCTGGAGCAGTTGTAAGCCTGGGATTTGGGGCTATGTGTTTTTCTGAGTGACTTGATTTTTGCTTCAAATTCAATTGCCTTGCCAGTGGTGCTGGCAAGCATTCACACCTGGTTTTCGTGGCGTGTGACTCCATTCTACATGAAGCTGCATATCTGGAGTGATGAGGGACTTATTACAATTTCTTACTGATCCACTCCTTAGCAATGCTGCTATTTTGAGGGACACTCCTTGGCATTATAGTTATTTGCTTAAATGGGCTTCAGGCAAAAGAGCATTTCTCCATGTGATGGAATAGGGAGGTGAAAATTGCAGCCTAAAAGCTTAATTTTGATGAGAGGAGAAAAACCTGAAAGCATTTTTTTCAGGCTCAGCAAAGACAGAATATTGACCAGTTCAGACAAGCTGAGAATACGCTCAAGTGTTTACACAGTTGCATGGTTGTTGGTGGAAAGGCTGTTTGGTCTCCTCCATTGCCACAGGCATTATAGTTTAGAATGGGAGGCTGCCTGTTCCATGTTTGCGGCTTCGAGATTTGGAAATAGTGAAATCCATCCAAGTGGAAGAGCTAACAGCCTCTGAATAGTTGACCAGAAACCTCACAATCACTAAATTCAGATTTATTGAGAATCTATATGAGAAGCTCTATGTCTATGCTTTAGTAAAATGACAACCTTCCATCCTCTTCATAATCATTCTCAAGAACCCAATTCCACAATACCATACCCAGATTGTTAAAAGGAATTTCTCTCTCTTTCTCTCGCTCTCTGCCTTCTCCCTCTGAAATCTGGACATTGCCAATACTGGGGCTTTCTTATGTTGACACCCTTCTCTCTACACTAAAATAACATTGTGCTATTTTCTAATTTGACTTTTTGGAAAGAGACGATCCTTTTCAACAGATGTTTTGTTTTGTTGATATTACAACTTACTTGTCCAACAAATATATTGCCAGAAGCAACTACAGATTCAATAGGAGATGATCCTGTAGTAACTAGCATGATCCATCCAACCTAAAAGGAAGAAAGGGACAAAGTTGACAAAGAACTTTTTGTATACCCAAAACTTCAAAGTAGGGATTAAAATCCTTAAACTGGAGTAAAATGTTGAGGGCTTCAACAATTGTCAGCAGGCTAATGATGGTGCCAAAGGTAAGTTTAACTTATTGAGCCCCTAGAGCAGGCCAAGCAAATCCTCTTATTGGAGTAGTAAGTCTGAGTCATTGCATCTACTTTGAACATTATACAAATCAATTTCTATAGGTCTATTGTATACGAGTAATAAATGACAATTGCTAACATGGTCATGGAAGGCTTTACTGCATTCCAGACACTGTGTTAAGCCCTTGATCCAGAAAATGCAATTAATTCTTACAATAACTCTTTGAGAGAGGTCCTATATAATTATACTCATTTTATTAAATAGGAAACCAAAGCACAGAACAGTTTAGTTGTTTTGTCAAAGGTCACCCAAATGTAGCGGGATGTATTTGAGGTTTGGTCTTTTTTACTTAATTGAAATGAACATGGTTTTTGGTTCCACTTTTGTACTGGCCTTTCAACTAGAGATGGTGAATGAGGACTTCCTGTTGCATTCTCTCTCCTTGCTTTTTAGTTTAGACGAGAGCATAGCAATTCTGAATGTTTTGGGGTTTAAACAGAAAATTATGGGCCCTGGAGTTCTTGCTGTCATTCTGAACTCTGCTGCTACCTGTATTCTGGTTCCCTCTCTCTCTTCTCTCTTTTCTCTTTCTTTTTGTACGTTTTGATTTATTTATCGGGATCAAGGAGGGCTGTGGCTATGCCCCAAGCACTGCCTGCACTGCTCTGTGCTTCGGTGAGGTGCATCCAAATTGGCTGACAGATCTCCTCGTCCTCTGATCTAACACATGAACATAGGACTCCCAGAGGCTAGGGCAGCAGGAAGGACATGAACTCTTCAGCTCTGCGTGTGTGTGTGTGTGCATGCATGCTTATGCTAATGAAACTCTCTCAGGAGTGAAAAGCTGTTTCTCCTTTTTCCTTCAATTTCTCTAGCACCTCCAAAACAAGAAGTGTCTACTTTTGTAACCTCCTTAAGCAAGGTAGCATATAATTAAGGAGTAGCTTAAAACAGAAAAAAAGGTAAGCACAGGGTGGATAACCAAGATGAAGGAACAGCATCGTTTCCCCCAGCAGTATCTGACCTCAACTCCTCAGCTAAAGAAGTAATTGCTAGAGTTTCAT
The DNA here is from genome assembly GCF_003255815.1 of Theropithecus gelada. Taxonomy (NCBI): domain Eukaryota; kingdom Metazoa; phylum Chordata; class Mammalia; order Primates; family Cercopithecidae; genus Theropithecus; species Theropithecus gelada. The sequence goes on from NC_037683.1 coordinate 97,702,281, forward strand.
GAAGATATCCAGTGGTTTGCAAAGCAAAGCCCTATTAGAAGCTCCTGAGATAAAATTCCCTCTATGGACACATTTAGGATTGGGGGTTTTGAATCTAATCACTTAGGTGGTGGTGGTGGATAATGGTAGGAAGAGAAAGGCACTTCGTAAATACCTGCATAAAAGGCCTTGAGGACTTGTGTCTGAGATAATCAGCTCTACACCTGTAACCCAGTCCCTCCCAGCCCCAGTACCTTTCTAATAATCCACTGCATCAGTCCCAGGTAGTACAGCATGGACATCACCGTGCTGAAGAAAACCACGATCGGCAGGATCTGCGAGGACGGAAACAATCATGGATTAATGATGGGTCCAGTTGCACCAGCAGGTTTTATATCAGGCCTCCTCTCTGTCTCCTTTTCTCCCTCTGAAACATCATAAAAATATGGGAAACTCCTCTTGAACTTTAATCAGGCAGCTTCCCTATCTACAGTCTTTTATTCTAATTTGTCACAGGACTTGACTTATTTCCCCTCTCTTCTATGGTGAGCTTTTTTTGCTCAAGGAATGAAGTTTGGGGGGATTTGTAATAACTAGATCAATACACTAAAGGCTGCCAGAAAACAGTCTTGTTGTTCTGATGCTAAAAAGACATGGGCTTCACCACTAGTTAGCAGAGTAACCCAAGTCAAGATACATTGTGAGCAACCTCAGAGCCTTATTCTGAGTGTCTGTAGAGATCAGGTAAGGCATGGTGGGTGCTGGTACACAGTGCCTCCTACTGGATGGCAGACACACCTGACAGCAATAACTTTAGCATGTCCTGAGCATGACCCTATGGTCTAAGCATGTGTGTTTGGAGTTCTGAACTAAGGAAACTAGGAGTGACCAACCCAAAGATTCATTCCTTATCTATAAGGAATATCTGAACCCTTGGCCCATCCCGTGGAAAGCAGGCCATACAGGGGATCCAGGCCCTTTGTTTTGGGTTAAATGAAGGTTGGGAGGTAGAGGTTGCTGAGGGAGGGTGCTAAGTGAGAATGCTATATAAACTGCCTTTTACAAACGATAGCTGTTCTCCTGTCTAGCCTGCCGCCACTGGACTGCCCTGCATGTGAGTCCCCTCAATAAACCCTGTGTCTCATTTGCTGGCTCCAGGTCTTTTCTTTGGCCTCTCAAACATGGTGCCCCCCTACTGAAGTCAACAGGGATCTGTCATGACCTCTATGCAGTAAACATTCATTCTTCTAGCTTTTAAAATAATAGTGATTTTACCTATAGTTTTTCAAATTACTGAAAAGTGACTGCATTTTGGAAGCTACTTTAGTTCTGTGTTAAAGGCCATTGTATTTTCTGGGTGGGCTTGGTGGCTCACACCTGTAATCCCGGCACCTTAGGATGCTGAGGCAGGTGGATCACCTGAGGTCAGGAGTTCAAGACCAGCCTAGACAATGTGGTGAAACCCTGTCTCTACTAAAAATACAAAAATTAGCCAGGTGTGGTGGCACACGCATGTAATCCCAGCTACTGGGGAGGCTGAGGCAGGAAGATCACTTGAACCTGGGAGGCGGAAGTTGCAGAGCTGAGATTGCACCATTGCACTCTAGCCTGGGTGACAGAGCAAGACTCCATCTCAAAAAACAAAAAAAAAACAAACAAAAAAAAAACCAAAACCATTGTATTTTCCTAGATCCTATGTTCCTGACGCTCTTTGGGTGCCTTCAATGTAGCCAGTGTTTCCACAGAGAGCAATTTCTATCCTGCATAGACCACACAGAGCTGTGGGCTAGGTCCTTCCTCAGCCTCATCTTACTGCACCCCTTTCCCATTGTTCCCCAGCTCACTGGCCAGAGAAAGCTGCTACCAGAGGCACAGAATGACCGAGGACAATTTGTACAGGATCCAATTTAGAAAAAATCTATTAATAATATATATTAAAAGACATTTTATGCCAGTATTCAGAGCTCACTCACTATGAGCCTCTTATTGGCTTTAATGGGTAGGCAGTGCCTTCCTGAAAGCTTGAGGGAGTTAAACAGTCTCATCTCTGGAATGTTAGCCGAGGATTCTGTGTTGGCAGGAAAAAAAATGCCCTGGAAGAGGGGAGGAGGAGGGCCTGAAAACCCCTGTGTAGTCTGGGTAGCAAGTTATTCCTTCTTTATGACTTTATTTTTTCCAATTCTGAATTCATTTCATGATATGAGCATATTTCTATCTCACTCTATAAACATTTGGCCCTTCAGAGATGGCTGAGTTATCTTAGCCCTAAAACATCAAACCAGCTAAACTGCCAGGTAGAGGCTGCTGGGGGAGGGTGCTAAGTGAAACGCTGTATAAACTGCAGGCTTTTTACAAACGTAGCGGTTCTCCTCTCCAGCCTGCCGCCAAACTGCTGGTTTGGTGTTTTAGGCTGAAAAAAGATTCAGCTTAAAAGTTGGCCTAACTGAACCTGGGGTAATTTGGAGGTAAATTTGGAGTCTCTAGGTGAGAAAACAATTTAGAAATGTATGAATAACAACACACCACAAGAAAAGCTGAAGGAAAACCCGAATGCATGCTTCTGACTCACTGACAAGCGTTTGTAGGGACTTCCCAGAGGAGGATGGGCTTCCTGGGGCATGTGGGAGCCTCAAGAAGGAATTGACTGTGGCCAGCCACGGGGCCAAGCTGCCTTTCCCCTGTAAAATAATGTTCCTTCTTTAATTAGGAGAAGGCCTATCCTCTAGTCCTGCCTAGGCAAAGGCTGTGCTGAAGGAGAGATGAGAAAGGTTTAGGGTGGGAATGGCTCTAAAACAGGGGTTGATGTGGTTGACCGGCTGCCCCAGGGACTGGGACTGAGAGGCTACAGTCTGTATAGAATACAGAGCTGTCATTGATCCTGGACCCATCAGCCATTCACTGCCACATGTCTACTTGTTGCTGGGAACATAATATTCTTTTCCCTGAAGGCCCAAGATGCTATTACCCTTTTGATTCTTCCTAAGTACCGCAGATAAAGCTACAAGCCCCACCCCCTGGTATTTGAATATGTCTAACTTCCTCTAGATGTTTCCCTTAACTCCATAGTAACAAGGTAAAATGTGTGCAGTCCACTAACTTCAGATAACATTGTCAGTGGAAAAGGGTGGTGATGTATTACACACCTCTGACCAGCCCAATAGGTATATACCTGGTTTTTGGTCAGTTAAGTTCTATCTGAACATCTACAAAGACTGAGAAGCTACTGAAATAGCAGCGACTACATAGAAAAAAGGTTTGACTTTACCTTAAATGCAAAGAAGTGGTCTTTGTATTTCTCACCAAACACAAATGAAGCACCAGCATCTGTGTACTCCAGAAAAGTCTGAGTTAAAGAAAGAAGAAGAGATTTCATTCCAACCACATGGGTGGGAATTAGACAGTGCACAGGAATGCTAGGCTCTCAGAGGATGGACCCAGCAAATGTGTTGAATAGACTTGGGAAGTTAATGTTCTCAGCTTTGCCCCCTCTAATGAATGGCATAGTAGAAGCATATTTTTGAAATATTCCTGTATACAAATTTCCTGACATTTCTGACATTCAGTCTGATTCCAGAATGCTACAGAATGAGTTGACCATGGCAATGTGTTGGGAGCCATACATGGATTGTAGGTGGCATTAGTTAGCACTGGATGCAAAAGAAGCCTATTTCTCTGTCTGTGGAGACATCTAAGAAGTATGATAGTCCTTGGGGAGGAGGATGTGGGCAATGAATTAGGGAGTGATGATATAGGTACGGAACAGCAGTAATGTTAACAAACCAGACAGACTAACATATTCAGTATAAGCAAAACTATTTGTCTAAACCATGATGCAGAATTAAAATTTGAGACAACTCATGCAGACAGATAAACCCATTTCTGACACATCTTGAGGATTACCTCCAATGTTAAAAGCACCATAAAAGCAAGGTGTTCTTTTGAATCAAACTTACCTGAACTTGCCTGCCCAACCAATCAAAAGCTATATATCCAGGGTCAGTCCTTAGAATCAAGAGGCCAAGAAGAAACTGTAGCCCGATTCCCCATAAGACAGGTCTCCAGTAAACCTATACAGAAAGATCAAGTGATATATCTTAGAAGGAAAATTAATGCAGGCCTCAGCATAAATGTCTAATGGATCACTATTTCCTTGGACACATTCTCAGATGTGGTCTGTCACCCACCTTCTTTGGGAGGCTAAAGCTGTCATAGGCAGAGAACCCTTTGATAGAACCATACCTTAAAAAACTCAGGCCGGGCGCAGCGGCTCATACCTGTAATCCTAGCACTTTGGGAGGCCAAGGTGGGCAGATCACCTGAGCACAGGAGTTCGAGACCTGGCCAACATGGCAAAACCCCATCTCTACTAAAAATACAAAAAGAAGCCGGGCGTGGTGGTGCATGCCTGTAATCCCAGCTACTCGGGAGGCTGAGGCAGGAGAATCGCTTGAACCCAGGAGGCAAAGATTGCAGTGAGCTGAGATTGCACCACTTCACTCCAGCCTGGGCAACAGAGCGAGACTCCGTCTCAAGAAAAAAACAAAAACAAACTCAGGATTGCATTCCTTCTCCCTAAAACTGAGTTTCAACTCTTCGGTCCAGGAAAGTATGTAAGTAACAATTATGTCCTGATAAATTACTTCGATAGAAACAGTAGTCTAAGAAGGACCATTAAAGGAGGCAGGATCTGGCCATCCTAGTCAAGCTGTAAGTACTGGATACTTATAATTATTTCCCCTGTCTGGAAAATGGAAAGGCAGAACATGATTTCTCTGTGTGTCTAAGGTTTGTTGATCTGACAACCTGTAAGTGAATTAAGTAAAATATTGCCCTGTCAAGAGGCTCTCATTTGATTGTAAAAGAGCCCAATAAACTCTAATGCAGACCCAGGATGTGCAGTAGGAATGGACAGTCATTTGCTTGCATCAGTGGTGCAGGGCTGAGTGGCTTCAAAAGGACTATGGCATCAGAAGCACAGACAATGGAGATGTTCCCCTCAGCAGGGCAAAGAACTTAGATCATATTAGCTGACTTGGTCTCTGATTAATGTTTTTTTCCCTTGGGTCAAGCTTTTAATGGTAAAGGCTTCCAGAGTTTGCCATCGTGAGTTACATATGAGAGCTTTGATGTCTCCGAATTCTTGCCCATTTCATGGGTTACCAGTGGACAGAACTAGGATGAGAGTTGAGTTCAATATTAAAAAGAAAATTGTATCAGGACAAATTTTTGGAGTATAAATGCCCAAACTGCATGGGACTTCGTCTGGGGAAATCTGGATCAAAATGCATGAATTTTCTCTGTGTGTTTGATGGAGGGTATGCGAGAAGAAATTAGACTTGACAGGGAGAGAACATCTCACTGGTTGTGTAACTGGAAAATTACTGAAAATGGAGCATGAGATAGTAACAAACAGTACCGTGAAAGTTCAGGAAGATAGGGCACCCTGGCCATGTTAAATAATCCCATCAAGGTAAGAAAAGTACTGAACAATAGTTCAGTTCTCTCACAATCAATATTTTGAGCAATTTACACATGGGGAGAAAAATAAAAAAAGAATCTAAAAGATCAGCTGGATACTTACTCTGGTTGGGTACTTGGAAAATAGAAATAACAGGACAATGTATGTTACGAGCCCACCAAAGGACACCAGCTGCTGTTGACCCAATTTGGCAGTGTCAAGGGCCAGCCAGAAAATAACTGCTAGGACCAGGGAGCTCCAGATCACCCTAAGAGAAGGGGAAGGGAGGCATTAGCATCATTTGTTGTGCTACTTGAGAATCATAATCAGGCTTAAATTTTTTTTTTTTTTTTTAACGAGATGGAGTCTTGCTCTGTTGCCCAGGCTGGAGTACAGCGAAGTGATCTTGGCTCACTGCAACCTCCATTTCCCGTGTTCAAGCAATTCTCCTGCCTCAGCCTCCCCAGTAGCTGGGATTATAGGCATCTGCCACCACCCCCGGCTAATTTTTGTATTTTTAGTAGAGATGGGGTTTCACTATGTTGGCCAGGCTGGTCTTGAACTCCTGAGCTCAGGTGATCTGCCTGCCTTGGCCTCCCAAAGTGCTAGGATTACAGATGTGAGCCACCACTCCCAGCCATCAGGCTTAAATTAACAAAGAAACATAGAAACAAGATGAATACACTCTGGCAGCAGTAGGTTGTGCTTTTGGAAACTGCAACAGAATCTTTTTGGTTGTGGCTATCAAGGCAAATAGCTAAAAAATTAAGTACTGGGTCTCCTTACTCTACAACTCTTGGGCCCTTTGCCTGTTCAAGGATGCATGAAGGGGCCAGAGAGGAGAAAGCATGTTTGGAGAGGAACGTCTGGTGATTTCTTTGAGAGAGCTACTGGGATTCTTCACCTTCGTTTTGTGGGGTGGGTGAGGTGTTATCTGCTTCCCTTTAAGGAATAACTTGGAATATGTTATCTGCCCTTGGGGGACCTCACCAGCCGCTGAGAGGGAGATCAGACATTAGGACGAGTTCTGGCTCCCCTGGGGAGCCCAGCAAGCCTGACAAGTCTGACTCAGGACTCACGGCTTGCACAGCAGAGCCAGAAGGCCTGCTGTGTTGGGATTGCACAAGCCCAGTTTATTAGGCCAAGGATGTGTGAAGTTTCCTGGTAGATCCCATGTTAGCCTTGAGGAAGAGAAGTGGTCTGGGGTCCTGCTCAGGGGGCCACCTGAAGGGAGAGGAGGTCCCTCAGAGAGAGGCTGAGGGAAAAGCTCTGAGCAGTTGCTGCAGGACACAGGGTCCTATGGGAAAGGGTCGCTCTAACACTTCACAGGCCCTTCCTCCCAAGAAGGCCAACTTCATATCCAGAGCAGGTAGCCAGGCTGATCCTAGCTTTGAGACTGGCAGGGGAGCAAGTAACAAGGAGAAAGGGGACACTCAGGCCCAGGCTAGGGAGGAAAGCTAGGGCACTGGGTCAAGTTCACAGTTCTCATTACTGGAGGGGACAGCATATTCTGATGTTAAAAAATGTCCATGATGCCTGTATCAAAATATCTCATATACCTCATAAATATATATACACCTACGACATACCCACAACAATTAAAAATTTAAAAAATAGGCTGGGCACAGTGGCTGACACCTATAATCCCAGCACTTTGAGAGGCCAAGGCAGGAGGATCACTGGAGGCCAGGAGTTCAAGACCAGCCTGAGCAATCTGGTGAAACCCCCGCCTCTACTAAAAATGCAAAAAAATTAGCTGGGTATGGCAGCACATGGGAGGCTGAGCTACTTGGGAGGCTGAGGCATGAGAATCATTTGAACCCAGGAGGCAGAGGTTACAGTGAGCCAAGATGGCGCCACTGCACTCCAGTCGGGGTGACAGAGCAAGACTCTGTCTCAAAAAAAAAAAAAAAAAAAAAAAAGAAAAAAGACAAGGCTATGAACTTTGGACTATTACTAAGAGTGTTCAGAAGGGTCATGGGCTTTTGGCATTTTTGTAAAATATAGGGTAGGTATCTCCCATTGAATAAAATTGAAAGAATGATGAATGAAAAAAATTAAGTTTTATTTTGACCATAGCCCCATGGGTCATGAAAAAAAGTGCTAGCAGTCTTCAACATCCCTAAACGATTTTAAAAGCCCTACATTTTTTATGAGTAAAAGGCATGGGAAGAAATTAGAGGAAAAGAAAACCTGATGGAAAAATTATTTGGGGCCAGGCGTGGTGGCTCATGCCTGTAATCTCAGCACTTTGGGAGGCGGAGGCAGGTGGATCATCCAAGGTCAGGAGTTTGAGACCATCCTGGCCAGCAAGGTGAAACCCTATCTCTACTAAAAATAAAAGAATCAGCCGGGCGTGGTGGTGGGCAGCTGTAGTCCCAGCTATTCAGGACGCTGAGGCAGGAGAATCGCTTGAACCCGGGAGATGGAGGATGCAGTGAGAGGAGATCGCGCCACTGCACTCCAGCCTGGGCGACAAAAATGAGACTCCTTCTCAATAAATAAATAAATAAATAATAAATAGATATAAAGATTTGTGTTCATCATAATAATTAAAATAGCAAAGATTTTGTAGGTAAAATAAATGGTTAACCATACAGGAACTATAATCAAATTCAAGATTGAACATGTTCTACGATCCTCATTTAGTAAATAAATTGTAAAGAGAATAGGTATAACTCGTAAAAGAAAAAACGTTGGTAAAAATGAAGGCTCTTTAAAGACACATCATCAGCAATCTCCATCAGTTTGTACTTATAACCCAATTCTTTATTTACAGGTACTGAGATTAGATGACATTTGTGCTGTTCCCTATCTAGTGCCAGGACAGACATTACTGATTGATCATGGTGCCCTTCCACTGACAGGTCGGAGGGAGAGCGAAGCCATCCTGTTATGACAAAACTTTCACTCTTTTCTATTTTTCTAACTACTTCCTAATACGTAGGCACAGAGACGTCTCTCCCTAATATAGCACATGGAGTGTAATATGCTCATCATCTTTTGGACAACATTTTATCATTTAATACACTTGACATTAAGGCAGTGTGTGAGGACATTTGCACACGTTTCAAATGAGCCATTGCCTCATCTAGGCTTTGATTTCCTGTTTGTAAACTGAAGACATTGTAACAGATTACTCCCTAGGGTGTTTCTAGCTTCCATATCCCACAAACGAGGAAGTAATTTCAGAACAAATTTTTGAAATGGTGTTGGAAAAGACTCTCTCTCTTAACTGAAGTAAGAGAACCGATTGCATTTACCACTTCAGCCAGAACCAATGGCCGTTTAGAAGCCTTCTGCCAGGAGACAGCATCTCATAAATTCGGTGTTCGTATTTGGCCATCAGGTGATCCCAGACAACAAAGAAGATGGCAGCCACGGTGATCACAAAAAGAGGAAGGGCTCTGTGAAAGTTCAGCACGCAGGCCGCAATCACCATAACCAGATAACCTGTCCAGGAAGCAAAAACAGACATTGAACATCACTAACTACTGGGATATGCCTCCAGCCTCCAGCCTTCATTTGGCTCAGGTGAGGGGAAGTTTAATCAAGATCTCATTGAATGCGGGAGTGCTCTTGATATGGCTACTGGCTTCTTTGATGGGGGCTTTTGATATTTTTCAAAGCAAGTCTGGAAAATTATCGCCATGAATCCTAGGAGGACAGGGTGTAGGTCTTTTTATTCTTACAGGACCTTCTGAGTTCTTGAATCCTGATGCTCGATCATTGGGCCTCTAGGTACTGGCCATTTTTATCCCTGGCATTCAGTCTCGGCAGGTGAGCTACTATCAGAGAAAGGCTGAGTGTTGAAGCGACCACTGGCAAAGAGGTACTGATTCTTGTGGTTTGCAGTTCAGATTCGGTCTAAACTGGAGTGAAGGCACAGACCTACCAACAACAGACTACTTCTCTAAGTGACACAGAGTCTCCAAGGAAAAGAGGTAGGGGCAGTTACCAAGGTGGCTGCTTTTGAAGAGCAGATTCTGGGATAAGAATAAGATTTCCTATTCCTAAAGGTCTGCAAAAGTGGTCTGTAGGTTAAATCTGGCCTGCTACTTGTTTTTGCAGGTGGCAAGTACATTTGTATTTGTGTGTTTTGAGAAATAAAAATAAAGCCCTAACTCACCCAACCAACTGAACTGACCCTTTAACCAGAATTCCTTCCTAAGGAGTAAGCAGAAACCAGCTCTGGAAAACAGGAAATGGAAGGCTCATTTCTCTATCGCCTTTAGCCAATCATCTGAGGTGGTAACCAAACTCCCCCTCCCTCTTAGAGTTTTTGTTTGTTTGATACGGAGTTTCGCTCTTGTTGCACAGGATGGAGTGCAATGGTGCGATCTCGGCTCACTTCAACCTCCGCCTCCCAGGTTCAAGCGATTCTCCTACCTCAGCCTCCCAAGTAGCTGGGATTGCAGGTATGTGCTACCACGCCCGGCTAATTTTGTATTTTTAGTAGAGATGGGGTTTCACCATGTTGGTCAGGCTGGTCTTGAACTCCTGACCTCAGGTGATCCACCCGCCTCGGCCTCCAAAAGTGCTGGGATTATAGACATGAGCCACCGCGCCCGGCCTCTTTAGAATTTTGATGTGACAGCTCACCAGTTTCACAAGGCATTTCTTCCTGATAAGAGACTGCTGACCATGGAGTGGTTCTGGCCAGTCTTGGAGGATGCACAGTGAGGGTTTCTGTGTCCTTTGCTTTACCTTTTGACTTCACAGGGCTGATAACTCCACCCTCAGATCATGGTAACACTGCTATTTTTTATACACATGCTCCATAAAGAGGCATAGATCTCAATTGTGCATGTGCATGTGTCTCCTTTCATAAATATTCATGACTCCCCCTATAGCTTATTGAATATTTATGCTTAGCCAATCCTTTCAGCATAAATTCCTGTCTTACTCTTCCCTCCCTCAAAGTACTTGTTTCTGGCTTCTGTTGGAGACTACACTTCCCAGCCTGTCAGAATGGCCACCTTGCAGGCTGCAACCCTTTATGAGAAACAGAACTTTACTTTCCAAATGTTTGACCCTCATGATTGATTCTTCAGTTGACAGTTTGTATGTGTGTTCTAGAAATAAAGTTGTGTTGGAATACAGCCATGTCTGTCTACTTACATATTGTTTATGGTTGCTTTGTTACTACATGGTGGAATGGCATGGTTTTGACCTTACGTATGAAATACTGAAAAGCCTAAAATATTATCTGGCCCAGTATTCAGAAAGCTCACCAACCCTACTGTTTCCTATTCCAACTGTCTGAGCACCGCAAAACCACTGACCTTGGCGGTGCAGCAGCCTTGGATTGATGTCTGTGGGCTTGGATGGGGGTGCTTATGTTTTACAGACAGGAGTGTTCTTTAAAATGGGCCAAGTTCAGTGTGCTGAGCTTCAAGAAAAAAAATAACAATACAACAAGACAAAAACAAAAACAAACCAAAACAAAAAACAAAGTGAGCCAAGGAGTTCTTTGTTTTGGAGGGATTAAAAAACAGGAGACATTTTTGTCCTGCCTTCAGGCAAGCGGAATGGGCTAGATGGCCCTAGGCTACTCATGTCGTATTCATATAAAGAATTAATCACTTGTGTTTTCTGGATTTGTGTGAACCAATGCACCCCTCAAATCCACATGACAGTAACAAAGGCTATAAGAATGAGGAGAGTAACTGACTCTGAAAATTAGCTTCCCGGACGGGCACAGTGGCTCACACCTATAATCCCAGCACTTTGGGAGACTGAGGTGGGCAGATCATGAGGTCAGGAGTTCGAGACCAGCCTTGCCAACACAGTGAAACCCTGTCTGTACTAAAAATACAAACATTAGCCAGGCATGGTGGCAGGTGCCTGTAATTCCAGCTACTTGGGAGGCTGAGGCAGGAGAATCACTTGAACCTGGGAGGCAGAGGTTGCAGTGAGCCGAGATTGTGTCACTGCTCTCCAGCCTGGGTAACAGAGCTAGGCTCCATCTCAAAAAAAGAAAGGAAGGAAGAAAGAAAGAAGAAAGCTTCTGGCCTCATAAATGGGGTAGGGAAACCATTTGCAAAGGCTTCACCTATAAAGGGCTTCTTGATTTACTTCTCTGCCTTCCTGGATGATTCAGTAAAGGTTTAATCTCTTTCCACCTAAAGTTAATATTTGTGGGAACCCCTGCAAAAAAAAGACTGTGGTATCTCTATCCCTCTTTGTTATTTACCTGCTAATAAAATGCCCCAGATGATGTGCCGAAGAGTGGTTTTGTGTTTCCTACAGAAACCACATACTGTGTCATATCTCCTTTCCAAACACCTGCAACACAAAAGCAAAAAGGCAGGGAGAAGTCAATACCAAAAACATGAAATACATTGTATGCTGAGGCTAGATTAGGCTTTGTAAACCAAGAAAGCAAACAAACACATGTGTGAGGCATATGTCTTACAAACTAGAAAGGGGAAACTCATTTCATTTTAGACTAGAGTCAGCCATGATCGTGACCATTCATTGATCACCATCACTGAATAAGTGTGCCAACCCCTGAGGGATTAGAGAGGTGCAGACAACATGCTCCTGGGAACAGAGCAGGGGAGATGGATAACTAACCAAAGCTGAAATAGTCACAGGAAGAGAGTGTTTCTGGCACACTACGAGATCCTCTGTTAGCTTCTAACCAATGGTTATTATGTATTTGTTGTTAGAAAATAAAAAGCCAAGGAACTCTGTCATCCCTCTTGGTTTGGCAAAATCTGAACAAGTTGGTGGTGCTCTGTCCCCCATCACCATCCCCATTAGTCCAAGACTGATGGGCTTCATGGGGTGTGCTTAAAATGCAAAGTAGGATTTCCTGGATGTTAGGGCTATTAACCAATGGGTTGTCACAGCTTTCTCAGAAAGCTCTGGAGGTGTTGGACTGTATTTCCATCCAGGGCTTTGTTATGGGGTGGGTGGGTAGTGTGTGAGCAATGTGTAGGTTGTCTTCGGAGGAGGATCGTGTCCAGCAGTTTCCCAGGAGTGAGCTGGGAGGCCAGGGTGATAGTCACATGGCTCTCTTCTCCTTATCTGGGGATCGTCTTGTTCCCATGTAGATGCCTCCTTCTTTGGAGGCCTCTCCTTCTCCCACTTGAGTCTGGGTGGAAGGAACTTCTTGCATATTTCCCCATTGTCCCCTCCAGGTCACGGGACAGCACTTCTAAAAATGACCATTTCTCATCCCATATAGATGATTTCCAAACTCCAGGACCTCAAAGGACGTGGCCCCGAGCTGGGAGACCTGCACTCCCCTTGGCCAGTGCCTTCACTTTCCTGCCTTCCAACAGTCTCGCCTGCACCTCCAGGTGAGCCACCTCCCAAGCTTTGGGGCACAGCTCAAGCTTTTGGCTTCTAAAAAGTCTTCTTGCATCTCCTCGGACAGGTACATGCCTCTGAACTTTATTCTTACTGTCTTCTTTGATTGTGTTTATTTCAAGTAGCAGGAAATATTGGTTATTTGGTTAATAACCAGTCATTTGGTTATCTAGGCTGAATAATTTCCAACCCATTAACCCTAGTGAAACCTGAGTGCCTCTGACCACACAAGAGAATTTCTCAGTCCCTCAGGGCCAGAGACCCTGGAGAACAGATGCCTGTGAGCCATACAGCACCATGAGTAGAACCTTGGATATTAAGGATGTTCAACAGACACGTATTGGTTGATAGATGAATGAAATGGGAGTAAATATTGCTTATCTGAAACAGTATTTTATGGCTCTGAGTTGGAGACCCATTCGTGGGTTATAAAGTCCACATAGTAACCACTATTAAAATAGAAGGAGGCCAGGTATGGTGGCTTATGCCTGTAATCCCAGCACTTTGAGAGGACAAAGTAGAAGGATTATTTGAGCCCAGGAGTTTAAGACCAGCCTGGGAAACACAGACCTTGTCCCTCCAAAAAAAAAAAAAAAAAAAAATAGCTCGGTGTGATGGCACAAACCTGTGGTCCCAGCTGCATGGGAAAATCACTTGAGCCTGAGAGGTCAAGGCTACAGTGAGCTGTGATTGTGCCACTGCGCCCCTGTATCAAAAAAAAAAAAAAGGCCAGGTGCAGTGGTTCAAGCCTGTAATCTCAGCATATTGGGAGGCCAAGGCAGGTGGATTGATTGAGGTCAGGAGTGTGAGATCAGCCTGGCCAACATGGTGAAACCCAATCTCTACTAAAAATACAAAAATTAGCTGGGTGTGGTGGCACATGCCTGTAATCCCAGCTACTCAGGAGGCTGACGCAGGAGAATCACTTGAACCTGGGAGGCAGAGGTTGCAGTGAGTCAAAATTGCGCCATTGGATTCCAGCCGAGAGTCAGAGCGAGAATCCATCACAAAAAAAGAAAAAGAAAAAGACAAGAAAGAATAAAAGTATCGAAAGTATCATAGTGTATCATTCATACATAAGAATGATAGGTATCACTTCATGAAACGTTCGTCATTATGTATGTGTGTGAATATGTGTACTGAGAATTAGAAACAGTGCTCTAGAAAATATTGGGTGAATAAAAGTGTAGTGAAGACATTTTTTCATGGTCTGATTTAGGAAAGGCTAATGATGTATTATTCTCAGTTGAATATATGTTAAAAAGCAGCAGCAGAGGGTGACATTTAATAGGATACATTCACATACTGCAGGTTGACTCTATCAGGTTCTTTAATTGCAGGGAATGTGTGTAGTCCATTACGGCAATCTGACTTCTGCATAAAGCAGAGTACCCGCAAGTAGACACTTTGGTCATTTGGTTATCTAGGCTGAGTAATTCCCAACCTCCTGACGGCTGTTTCAGTCTCATTGACATTAGTGAAACCTGAGTACCTCTGACGACCCAAGAGAATTTCTCAGTACCTCCGGGTCAGAGACTCATAAAGTAAAATGAAGGATAAAACTTTGCTATGTTTCTGATATGGTAAATATTTGGGATGATGTATATGTGACAAGAGCTGCCAACCCTAATTCTGGCCAACTCCAGAGGTATCATCTGATACATAAAAACAAAGTTCCTCCCATAGTCCCAGCTACTTGTGAGGCTGAGGTGGGAGGATCACCTGAGCCCAGGAGGTCGAGGCTGCAGTGAGCTTCACAGATCTCACGACAGGGTCTTGCTCTGTTGCCCAGGCTGGACAGAATAGATTTAAATTAAAATATATTTCTGGACAGGCATAGTGGCTCACACCTGTAATCCCAGCACTTTGGGAGGCTGAGGCAAGCAGACCACCTGAGGTCAGGAGTTCAAGACCAGCCTGGCCAACATGGTGAAACCCTGTCTCTACTAAAAATGCAAAAATTAGGTGGGCATGATGGTGCATGCCTGTAATCCCAGCTACTCAGGAGGCTGAGGCAGGGAGGTGGAGGTTTCATTCAGCCGAGATGGTGCCACTGTGCTCCAGCCTGGGCAACAGAGCGAGACTCTGCCTCAAAAAAAAAAAAATTAAAATCTATTTCTAGATTTAAAATTAGCACCACTGAACTCCAGCCTGTGCAACAGAGTGAACCCCTGCCTCTAAAAAAAAGAAGAAAAATTTCCTCAGAGACATAAGAATGCAAATCAAATTTAGGAATAGAGAAGATGGACAAATACTGTGGTGTTATGACAGAGTAGCAGACAATCCTGGACTAGGAATCAGAAGCTGAAGTTGTGACCTAGCTCTTTTCCTCTCCTAGCTCACTTGGGGAAGTCAGTTCTCTGAGGTTCATTTTTCTGGTCCAAAAAATAAAGATACTAATCTTGTGTCTCCTACCTTACGGAGTTGGTTGTAAGAACTTGGAATACTTTGAGGCTATTACAAGGTAAGAGTAACAGTTTGTTGGGATTTAAAGTGGATTGGGTTTTGAGCAATCAATTGCTATTGATTGACATTGAGAAGATGAATTAACTGCATTCGTAGGGACTGGAGCAATTAGTTGGTGATTTACACTTTTAATTAGAAGACTGTCCTGGGTGAATTTAAATCTGCATATTGGGTTCCCAGAACATCAGCAGTTTGAATTGGCCACATTGATCATCTTAGAGCTTCATTAATTTTTCTGGAAAGGATGTCGGGTAGGGAGGGTAGATGGATGAGTGGCGACAATCTCTAATAAATTACAATAAATGTTAAAATTCAAATGGGAGGTCCGGCGCTGTGGCTCATGCTTGTAATCCCAACACTTTGGAAGGTCGAGGTGGGTGATCATTTGAGGTCAGGAGTTCGAGACCAGACTGGCCAACATGGTGAAACCCCGCCTCTACTAAAAATACAAAAATTAGCCAGGTGTGGTGGCATGCGCCTGTAGTCCCAGCTACTCCGGAGGCTGAAACAGGAGAATCACTTGAACTTGGGAGGCGGAGGTTTCAATGAGCCTAGAGTGAGTCACTGCACTCCAGCCTGGGTGACAAAGTAAGAATCTGTCTGGGAAAAAAAAAAAAAAAAAAATCAAAGTAATAAAACCAAATGGGAGGTAGGCTTGGTTATTTCCCTGTTTTAAAGACTGTACCCTTTTTGTTGCACCTCCTCTTCATCATCCTCCATGTCTTCTTTGTTTCTTGGAGAATCCTGCTCAACTGTGCCCTGTTCTTCATCCTGGAAATCAAACATTGGAGCAGAGATGGAATAATGAGCATCCTGGGCATAATGGACCCTGGTTTTGTTGCTCAGAACTCGGGCAAAGAACTTTCAATAGGTTCTTTTAAATTATTATGCAAGAAGATGGCTCCTATTATCTACTGCACAGACATTTTTTTCCCCGCTTATAATCTCACACAAAAAAAGGCAGGATCACATTGAACTCTTCCTTTCCTTCCAAACGAGCGGTTGGTATTTTCTCCTTTTCTTAAGGGAACAGGCTCATATTTGTGCTTTTCACTCCTGTCTCTCCCGTAATCATTCAGCCCCAGCTCTGTTTTCAGCCAAGTGCTAAATGAAGTTAATACCAGGAGCTGCATAAATCTCCCCTAGTACTCTGCCAGCCCCGGTTTCCAAAGGACTGAGACCAAAGCTGGATTTATTTCCCCGGCAGCCCAGGGCTTGGTCTGCGAATATGAACACTAGCTTGACACCTTCGAGAGCCGATAAACCTCCCCTTGGGAACGAGGATCCTTTTATCAGTTGGGCGAACAAGGACTATTTCCCTTAGTCAGCTAGCCCTTGCTCTAATTAATTGAGTGTAGGATATCTCTGGTCCATTTTTTCAGGGACCCAATCTTTCTAGGTACAGTTTGAGCTCTCAAATATCCATGACCCATCCTATTTCCAGGATGGCAGAGGATTTCCTACCTGTCTTCAGTCTCCAAGAATGTCTCAAATAATAAGCCTGGCTCTTGTAACCAATGGTACAGAAGCTGGTGGGGGAGGAAATAGATGGAGGTGGAGCAGTTTGAGTGTGCTCTAAGAAGTATAATGTCAAATCTCAGCACTGGTCTTCTGTCATATCCAATGTGGCCTTTGATTCTCTTTAACAGAAATCATAGAAATAATTAGTGTGTGTCTGAGCTGAAAGGATTCTCAAAAATCCTGTAATTCCACGAGGCCAAACTCCATTTTTCTCCTGATTCAGATTACCTTTGGGCTGGACCCCAGGAACTAGGAAGGTGCGAGGATAATTGTAAGAGAGACCAGCTGAGTCCAAGCTGCAGCTTCTTTGGAGGGGCTGGGGTTGAGTCTTATTCATTTATTTCTGTCTAATTCCCAGCTTAGCCAATAGTCAATGTTTGGTAAATATTTGATTGAAATGATCATCATTATTATTGTCTTGTGGTGAAAGTACCCCAAATTACCTCCTATCTATGGTATGTTTAGCATTACTACTGTTGTCCTTTATTTTTCTGTCTTTACTCATATTTTAAAATCAACAACTACAAATCTCCCTTGGCTCCCACAATCATGGGACAACTGCCCCCTCTTTCCTTGCACAGTCAGGCCACTGGAGAGAGTGGCGTTTACTCTTTGGAGGTCACTTCCTCACCCCCTGCCCACTTCTCCACCCACTGTGATTGTGCTTCTGCTGAATGTGTCCTGCCAATGTCACCCAAGGCCCATTGCTATCAAATCCAGTAGCTACTCCTCAGCCTTCACATCCCCGTTTATAACTGTAAAATATCTAAATTTTTGTTTTTATGAAAAAATATTTTAAAAATATTTTTAAAAGAGCAGTTTCAAGTTCATAGCAACATGGAGCTGAAAGTATACAGATTTTTCATGTATTGTCTACCCACCCTCATCTTCCCTACTATCAAATGAACCCGGAGAAATACGTTTGTTACAACTGAGGAGCCTCCATGGACACATCATCATCACCCAAAGTCTGCAGTGAGACTCCCTTGGTCTTGTACATTCTATGGATTTGGACACATGTATGATGACATGTATCCACCATTGCAGTATCAGGCATACTAGTTTCACGGCCCTAAAAATCTTCTTATAGCCGGGGGCGGTGGCTCATGCCTGTAATCCCAACACTTTGGGAGCCCGAGGCGGGTGGATCATGAGGTCAGGAGATCAAGACCATCCTGGCCAACATGGTAAAACTCCGTCTCTACTGAAAATACCAAAAAAATTAGCCGGGCGTGGTAGCGGGTGCCTGTATCCCAGCTACGCTGGAGGCTGAGGCAGGAGAATTGCCTGAACCTGGGAGGTGGAGACTACAGTGAGCCGAGATTGTGCCACTGCACTCCAGCCTGGGTGAAAGAGTGAGACTCCATCTCAAAAAACAAAAAAAGCCCACACTTCTTATTTGTCCCCACCTCCCCTGATGCCTTGAAAGCGCTATTTACTGTCTCCATAGTTTTACATTTTCCAGAATGTTGTACGGTTGGGATCGCACAATATGTAGCCAGTTTAGATTGGTTTCTTTCACCCAGTAATGTACATTTAAGGTTACTTCGTGTCTTTCCATGGCTTGATAGTTCATTTCTTTTTAGTGCTGAAAAACGCTGCATGTCTGGATGTACCACGTTTATTTATTCATTCACCTACTGAAGGACATTTAGGTTGCTTCCAAGTGTTGGCAATTACAAATAAAGCTGCTCTCAACATCCATGTGTGGGTTTTTATGCGGACATAAGTATTGTTTTATTTTTTTGTTTGCTGAAGAATACTTAGTGGAGTGAACATTTTTTTTACAATCAATTAAGCAAAATAGACAGTTACCAAACACTGTACTATGCATGGTGTGATTCCAATACAGATGACATATGCATGTGGGCGTATGTTTGCATTAAAAAAGGCTGTGTTCCAAAATGTTAGGCACTGACTTTTTTTCTTGAATTATGAGCCTTTTTTGGTCTTCCAGATTTTGCTACAATAAGTTTTCCAAATTGTCTGCTTTTTAAAAAGTGATTATTTTACCACGAGAAAACTCCTCACAGGCCGGGCGCAGTGGCTCAAGCCTGTAATCCCAGCACTTTGGGAGGCCGAGACGGGTGGATCACGAGGTCAGGAGATCGAGACCATCCTGGCTAACACGGTGAAACCCCGTCTCTACTAAAAAAAATGCAAAAAACTAGCCGGGCGAGGTGGCGGGCACCTGTAGTCCCAGCTACTCGGGAGGCTGAGGCAGGAGAATGGCGTAAACCCAGGAGGCGGAGCTTGCAGTGAGCTGAGATCCGGCCACTGCACTCCAGCCTGGGCCACAGAGCGAGACTCCGTCTCAAAAAAAAAAAAAAAAAAAA